>NC_053393.1:153473334-153774338 GCF_905171765.1 Bufo bufo
CTCCACGTCCTGCCTCTTCTCCTTCTCCTGTCCACCCATTTGTCCTCCACTCCACCTTCCACCGTGCCATCGTCACATTCATCTGGCAGAAGGCAGGCTTCCATGGCCCAACCCTCTTGCCCAGCGGCTGGCTTGTCGGAACTGCTAGACTGCCAACTACTGCCATATAAACTGGTGGACTCTGAGGCCTTTAGAAAATTTGTGGCCATTGGCACACCCCAATGGAAGGTACCCGGATGGAAATATTTCTCCCAGAAGGGCATCCCAGAGCTATATGGTCACGTTCAGTGGCAATTGAATATATCTCTGGCACACAGTGTCTGTGCCAAGATGCATGTGACCACAGACATGTGGTCTAGCTAACACGGGCAGGTAAGGTGCATAACTTTAACTGTCCACTGGGTGAACCTTCTGACGGCCATCAAGCATGTAACCCATTGTACCCCCCAAGCAACCCAGAACCTATTCGACGTGCCAGGTGAGACGTTACCATGCTGTGCTGCGACTGTTGTGCCTGGAAGCCAAGAGCCACACTAGTCCTGCACTGCTATCAGCTATGTGGTCACAGGCCGATCAGTGGCTAACCCTGCTCAATTTGACAGTTGGTAAAGTGGTGCGCGGCAACTGTGCCAATCTGCTGAGCGTGCTGAAACAGCGCAAAATGACACACATGCCATGCCTGGCACACATCCTGAACTTAGTCGTGCAGCGATTCATTGCGAAATACCCCGAGGTCCAGAACGTCTTGCGGCAGGCCAGGAACATTTCTGTCCATTTTAGAAGATCTTACACGGCCATGGTTCGCATTGCTGACGTTTAGCGGCGACACCACCTGTCCACTTGCACTACCTGGCCGTCTGAATTGTGACAGCCCGACGGGCTGGAACTCCACTTTGTATATGAAATGTGCCATTAATGACTACCTGTACGAACTCTGAAGCAGGACAGGTTCTGGGGAGCTTGGATTCTTTTCACCGCGCCAGTGACTGCTCATGCACGACGCATGCAGACTTCTGCGGCCATTTGATGAGATCACCAAACTGGTCAGTCGCAGCCAGGGCACCATCAGTGACATCGTACCTTACGCCTTCTTTCTGGAGCGTGCATTGTGTTGTGCCATTGATCAAGCCATCGAAGAGCAGGAGCTGGAACATGAGGAAGTCGCAATGCTGAATTAATTCCATAGGGGGCTACTCCATCTGAGACAAGTCAGCAGGAGTCTGAAGAGGAGTCAGAAGAGGATGGTGGCTGGGGGGAGGAGGAGGAGCAAGAAGAGCGGGCTTTTTAGGGAGACTTTAACATTTTCGGGGATCCCTGGTGTTGTCCGTGGCTGGGGGGAGGAGACCGAGGATGACATTCTGCTGGGCGATGAGCAGGAGCCAGGGCGATCCACTACTTCCAATTTAGTGCAAATGGGGGCCTACATGATCCAGTGTTTGAAGAAGTATCCCCGTATAAAAATCAAGGACCAGTACTGGGTGGCAATGTACTTAGACCCCCGGTACAAACACAAAATGGCGGACATGTTACCAGCATTACAGAGGGCTGTCAGAATGCAGCATTTCCAGGCCTTGCTTTGAGAGATGCTGCATACTTCTGTTGCGGGCGCTGGCAGAGGAATTTCCACCCACAGCGAAACAGTTGCGGGTACCAATCCAACAGCGCATGCAAGAAGAGGGTGTTTTGAAGATGTGTTGGCCGGATATGACATCATTCTTGCAGACAACCCATCGAGAGCCGCCCTCCGAATGCTGCATCAGGGAACGCCTAGACCGACAGGTGTCCGACGACATCAGGTTAACGGCCAATTTGAAAGCTCTGAGAAGCGAGGAACCCCTGGACTACTTGGGTGTGCAGGCTTGACCTGTTGCCAGAGCTGGCACAATTTGCCATGGAGCTCTTGGCTTGCCCCTCATCCAGTGTCCTGTCCGAAAGGACGTTCAGCGCAGCAGGGGAATTCGTGACCGATAAGCGCACTCGCCTAGCTCACGACTGTGTGGACTACCTCACATTTTTATAAATGAATGAGGCATGGATCTCGGAGGAATTCAACACTTGTGATGAATTTCTTCATGCCAGCCCACACATATCCGCCACCACCCAGAACAAAGAATGGTCCTTGTCTTATGTATATACAGTGGCATAAAAGGCCTTTTCTGTCAGATGAATGCCAAATTTTTGGGGCCTCTACCCCAGTGACTAATGTACCTCCAGACACATAATCACTAGTTCTTTTCTGTCAGGTGAATGCCTAATTTTTGGGGCCTGTACTGGCCTACAGTAAAATTGTTATCCACTGACCGTCTAATATACCTCCAGCCACATAATCACTTGTTCTTTTCTGTCAGGTGAATACATAATTTTTGAAGTCTGTACTCCACTGGCCTACAGTAAAATTGTTATGCACTGACCATCTAATATACCTCCAGCCACAAAATCACTTGTTCTTTTCTGTCAGGTGAATGCCTAATTTTTGGGCTCCGTACTCCCGTGGCCTAAAATTAAAGAGTTTCTGTGTAAGATGCATAAAAATGGCCCCTGATCAAAATACATATTTTTTGTGGGAATTTTTGCCATTGATCCCCCTCTGGTATATCACTGTCCATGTTGTGGGACTATTTGTGCACTTCTAGTAATTATTTGGTGGCTGCAAATATGACCTGATGTTTTTCAGGTTCGCCTTCAAATTAAAGTGAATGGGACCCGTCGCGAACGCGCGGTACGTGACCATTTGATCGTAAACATGCGTTCGCGTTTGCGAAACGTCCTGGCCGATGTTCGTCCATCACTACTTATACACTGCTCAAAAAAATAAAGGGAACACAAAAATAACACATCCTAGATCTGAATTAATTAAATATTCTTCTGAAATACTTTGTTCTTTACATAGTTGAATGTGCTGACAACAAAATCACACAAAAAAAAAAAATGGAAATCAAATTTTTCAACCCATGGAGGTCTGGATTTGGAGTCACCCTCAAAATTAAAGTGGAAAAACACACTACAGACTGATCCAACTTTGATGTAATGTCCTTAAAACAAGTCAAAATGAGGCTCAGTAGTGTGTGTGGCCTCCACGTGCCTGTATGACCTCCCTACAACGCCTGTGCATGCTCCTGATGAGGTGGCGGACGGTCTCCAGAGGGATCTCCTCCCAGAACTGGTCTAAAGCATCTGCCAACTCCTGGACAGTCTGTGGTGCAACGTGACGTTGGTGGATAGAGCGAGACATGATGTCCCAGATGTGCTCAATTGGATTCAGGTCTGGGGAACTGGCGGGCCAGTCCATAGCATCAATGCCTTCGTCTTGCAGGAACTGCTGACACACTGCAACCACATGAGGTCTAGCATTGTCTTGCATTAGGAGGAACCCAGGGCCAACCGCACCAGCATATGGTCTCACAAGGGGTCTGAGGATCTCATCTCGGTACCTAATGGCAGTCAGGCTACCTCTGGCGAGCACATGGAGGGCTGTGCGGCCCTCCAAAGAAATGCCACCCCACACCATTACTAACCCAATGCCAAACCGGTCATGCTGGAAAATGTTGCAGGCAGCAGAACGCTCTCCACGGCGTCTCCAGACTCTGTCACGTCTGTCACATGTGCTCAGTGTGAACCTGCTTTCATCTGTGAAGAGCACAGGGCGCCAGTGGAGAATTTGCCAATCTTGGTGTTCACTGGAAAATGCCAAACGTCCTGCACGGTGTTGGACTGTAAGCACAACCCCCACCTGTGGACGTCGGGCCCTCATATCACCCTCATGGAGTCTGTTTCTGACCGTTTGAGCAGACACATGCACATTTGTGGCCTGCTGGAGGTCATTTTGCAGGGCTCTGGCAGTGCTCCTCCTGTTCCTCCTTGCACAAAGGCGGAGGTAGCGGTCCTGCTGCTGGGTTGTTGCCCTCCTATGGCCTCTTCCACGTCTCCTGATGTACTGGCCTGTCTCCTGGTAGCGCCTCCATGCTCTGGACACTACGCTGACAGACACAGCAAACCTTCTTGCCATAGCTCGCGTTGATGTGCCATCCTGGATAAGCTGCACTACCTGAGCCACTTGTGTGGGTTGTAGACTCCGTCTCATGCTACCACTAGAGTGAAAGCACCGCCAGCATTCAAAAGTGACCAAAACATCATCCAGGAAGCATAGGAACTGAGAAATGGTCTGTGGTCACCACCTGCAGAACCATTCCTTTATTGGGGGTGTCTTGCTAATTGCCTATAATTTCCACCTGTTGTCTATCCCATTTGCACAACAGCATGTGAAATTGATTGTCACTCAGTGTTGCTTCCTAAGTGGACAGTTTGATTTCACAGAAGTGTGATTGACTTGGAGTTACATTGTGTTGTTTAAGTGTTCCCTTTATTTTTTTGAGCAGTGTATATATAATACAGATAGTTAGTGGGAGATAGTCAGTGTAGGTTATATCCTGATATAGTGTAGCTGTTGCAATGCAGTGTGTTAGGTAGGTTCTGCTGTCCATATATACATGCTACAGACATAGTGCTATGATGTCACAACAAAGTTTCACGTATTGCGCCAAAAAATGTGCATCATTAATTGCCGATTAGCGCAATCGCGAATATATTGGAGGACTCTATCTGCATATAGAGGCATTTTTAATGTTCTGCCGTGCCAACCATTTTCTCCAGTCTCAGGAAACTTCTAGCAGCTTGGAAAATGTAGCAAAAGTGACCCATGCCTGTATTGCGCGTGCTTTACGTGAATATTACATTGCCGATTTTCGCAATGAAGAAAATAATAGCAATTTCTCGAATTTGCGAATATATGACAAATATTGTACAAAATATTCACAAAATATAGCGAATTCGAATATTGCCCCTGTCGCTCATCATCACTACTAAACACCTAATGTGCATGCCATTGCGCAGGCCAAGGGCTGTTTTGTTTACACTGAAACACTGCTAGGCAGAGTTTTCCACCTAGCAATGTTCCTGCCGATGTCACCAGCACTGATGGGCGGTCTTTTGAGCTGCCGTAGGCTGTTTTACAGACTAGGGTAGTGCTAAAGGAAAAACCGCTCATTAGTGCCGGTGACGTCACCCGGCTCACTACTAGGCTGCAACCTCCCATGCCCATCAGAAGCCTGGTACGTTACTGCATCTGAAGAAAAAGCCCTTGTCCTGCGCAAAAAATATGGCTCTAAGAAAATTGCAACACAAAAACATGATTTTTTTCTAAGAATGTTTTTATTGCTTAAAATGTAAAAATATTAAAAAACATAGAAACATAGAAACATAGAATGTGTCGGCAGATAAGAACCATTTGGCCCATCTAGTCTGCCCAATATACTGAATACTATGGATAGCCCCCGGCCCTATCTTATATGAAGGATGGCCTTATGCCTATCCCATGCATGCTTAAACCCCTTCACTGTATTTGCAGCTACCACTTCTGCAGGAAGGCTATTCCATGCATCCACTACTCTCTCAGTAAAGTAATACTTTCTTATATTACTTTTAAACCTTTGCCCCTCTAATTTAAAACTGTGTCCTCTTGTGGTAGTTTTTCTTCTTTTAAATATGCTCTCTTCCTTTACCGAGTTGATTCCCTTTATGTATTTAAAAGTTTCTATCATATCCCCTCTGTCTCTTCTTTCTTCCAAGCTATACATATTAAGGTCCTTTAACCTTTCCTGGTAAGTTTTATCCTGCAATCCATGTACTAGTTTAGTAGCTCTTCTCTGAACTCTCTCTAGAGTATCTATATCCTTCTGGAGATATGGCCTCCAGTACTGCGCACAATACTCCAAGTGAGGTCTCACCAGTGTTCTGTACAGCGGCATAAGCACTTCACTCTTTCTACTGCTTATACCTCTCCCTATACATCCAAGCATTCTGCTGGCATTTCGTGCTGCTAGACATATTTGGTATCGTGTCCGTAATGACCGGATCTAGAAAAATATCACATGATCTACTACATCCAGTGAACGGTGTGAAACAAAAATTAGAAAAATGAGACCAAACAGCTTTTTTGTGACTTCACCTCCCAAAAAATTTGATAAAAAGCAACCAGAAAGCTAAATGTACTCCAAAATGTTGCCAAAAAATTACAGCTTGTCCCGCACAAAATAAGCCCTCACGCAGCTCATTCAACCAAAAAATAAAAAAAGTTATCGCTCTTAAAAACCATGACAGAAAATTCAATGTTAGAAAATCCAGATGCCGCTCCTTCCCTTCTGAGCCCTGGCATATCCACCACAATTGGGGTCTTACTGTATTCAGGAGAAAATGGGTAGCAAATTGTGGGGGGATATTCTCCTGTTATCTTTTGTGAAGAAGAAAGTTTGGGCCTCAAGCACCATTTTCTCATAAAAAAATTTTTTTTTTTTCATTTTCACACCCAAGTATTAAAAATTCTATGAAACACCTATTGAGTTAAGTGCTCACTACACCCCTTAAAAATTCCTTGCGTGGTGTAGTTTACAAAATGTGGTCACTTTTTGGGGGATTCCACTGTAGGGATACCATATGTTGCTCCTTGCCTTCTGAGCCCTGCCATTTGCCCATACAGCAGTATACGACCACATATGGGGTGTTTCTGTAAACTGCAGAATCACGGTAATAAATATTAAGGTTTCTTTTGATGTTAACCCTTGATGTGTTCCCGAATTTGTTTTATTAAAATGGAAAATCTGCAAAAAAAGTGAAATCTTGAAATTTCCCCTCTATTTTGCTTTAATTCCTGTGAAATACCTAAAGGGTTAACAATATTTCTAAAAACAGTTTTGAATAGTTTGAGGGATGTCATTTCTAAAATGGGGTCATTTATGGGTTGATTCTATTATGTAAACCCCACAAAGTGACTTCAGAACTGAACTGTTCCTTAAAATAGCTGACTTTGGAAATTTTCTTAAAAATTTCAAAAATTCTTCTAAAATTCTAAACCTTCTAACATCCTAAAAAAATTTAATTACATTACCAAAATTATGCCAACATAAAGTAGACATATGGGGAATGTTAATTAATAAATAATTTATGAGGTATCAATATCTGTCTTAAAAGCAGAGAGATTCAAATTTAGAAAACAGTGAATTTTTTCAAATTTTTGTTAACCTTTGGATCTTTTTATAAATAAAGGTAAAACATATTGACTCAAATTCACCATTAACATAAAGTACAATGTGTCACGAGAAAACAATCTCTGAATGGCTTGGATAAGTAAAAGCATTCCAAAGTTATTACCACATAAAGTGACACATGTCAGATTTGCAAAATTAGGCCTGGTCAGGAAGGAGGCAAATGGCCCGGTCTGAAAGTGGTTAAACAATCTGCAATTTTCAAAGATTTCACAGGATACACCACTGCAGTGAGAGTTAATAGACCAGGACGTCTCTTTAAAGTAATTTTCTTCACACTGCACTTCTCTAACTGACATAAGCATCCTAGAAATAGGGTTGCAATGCTTTCTCACTGTGCAACTACAGGGAGAACCCAACTTCAGACTAAGCTCTGCACCTTTTTTTATAGGTTGCTGTACTCTCAGTTAAGGTTTATACAGGTTTACACTGTGGGATGTAGTATCATGGGACTATCTGGATTTTGCCTTAAGGCCCAGAAGCCTTTCTCTTCTAGACAATGTTGCTATTGATTTAATAAAGTCATTTTATTTTTCTATATTATTTTATAATATTATATTTTATTTTTATTATACATATTATTATTTTATTATAAATATTATTATTATATTACAATATTTTATTTTTATTATATTTAAGACTTTATCTCCACAGAGCTTCTACGCACACCTCCTTGACACTGATATGCTTTTTGGGCTTTAGCTAGTCTTTCTATTGCTTTCCTCTGGCTGTTAGCTAAACCAGGGCTTGCTTTACTCTCACCCCTGACACTTAGCATCAGCTCTTCTCACTCCTATATTTGGACTCCTACAAATTCTGTTCTGAGAAATCACTTTCTGTCCTAACTCCATCTCCCATCTGGCAAGAGGAGACAGTTCAACCTACTGGCTTATTATTACAGCCTATTAACTCTATACTGACTTCTATACAAAAAATGCATAGTTGGATCAAAAATCTAATTTTCAATCCTTTTTTCAGCATACACATATCAAAATTTGAATGTAAAAACCTATTTGCAAGGGAACCACAATTGTAGCAGTGGGACACTGCAGGTGGTTCCCCTCAGTGATTGACAGCCTTCCTTGTATGCTTGTTCGTCCATGCAGAGATTTCTGTCAATCATTGAGTAGGACCACCTACATGACTCCTCTGCATAGAAAAAGCCGAGGTTTATAGGAATTGTTTGCAAGTTGTACTATATTTTCACACAAAGCTATAAATCAATCTACTCAGCTCATCCTGCTCTTTCGCAAGCTGCCTGCAGATTACACAGCATTTTCATGGTGACTGGTCCACTTTAAATTCATAAAAATTACTTATTTTAAATAAAAATATATCTTGTATAGTCAAGATACATACAAAACAACATCAGTTGAACAGGAAATAAAAAAAATAAATGTTCTAAAATTACAAATGTTCAACACTAAAAATGCTAATCACGTGTAGGACTGATACAGTTAAAAGTGGAAAGTAAATCACGTTTTGGAAGTGATATACACTATTTCTAGATCTGAGACTTCCTGTCTGCACATGAACTTTAGAGCTTTTAATCCTCCTTCAGACACAAATTAATCTAAAATCTTTGTTCCTGCTGAAAATATGTCCATAGGGATTTACTTTCCACTTTAGCTTTATGTAGTTTATAGCTTGAAGACATTGATTGGGATTGTGTCTGACAATTATTACTATTTCAGATATGGACTTTATATAAAGAAATTTGATACACGTTTAACCTCTAAAGGACTAGTGCCATTTTTGGCACATTTCTTTTGTCTTGGCATACAGATTACAAAACATTTTTATTTTTTGCATAATGGTGATTAAATGAGGCGTGTTTTTGCTGAACGTGTTGTACTTTCTATTTTTACCTTTCTGCGGTATGCATATGCAGCGACCAGGACCACAGGGGCAATGTGTGAGCGTGGTGGTCTAATGGGTGTAGCAGTTGGTACTCACATTTCTACAGCTCCCTAGGCCTGCGTGCAGTGAGTGGAAGGATAGCACCATATTCCTCTGGGGGCACACTCTGGCATTGAGCGATTTTCTGCTAGATGTTGGTTGAGGTGCCTTTGATGGTCCGGGTTCAAGGTGCATGGAAGGTAGGGTCCCTGAGGTTCGTGACGCCAGCACCCTTGGGGGCAAGTAGGTGATAAGTTCACACAATAAGACCAGTTTTCTTAGCAAATTCCCAGTACTTTACTGAATCTGATCCAATGGTCATCAATGCTCACAAAAGTCATTTACAGCAAGGCCGATTCTACAATGGTTCAGGCTATTTCCCAAAAGATGCATAAGGTATTGTTTCCTCACTAGCAATCAATCTTCCACTCTTGTTTCTCCAGGTTGGAGGTATGCACTATCTCTGCTGTACTGTATGGCCATATAATTTGGTTTACAATAGCTGCAGTATCCTCTCTAGGAATACTATTTCCTGACAGGTGGCCTTTCTGTCTTTGGTTATGATGAGCAGCTGGTAGTGTGTAATCTCTCCACCAAATGCAGAGGAGGCTAAAGCCTGATAAACAACATTTACCTTACTTTGCCAATGTTCTCACTGCCTCTGTGGTTGCCTGGATCTTCTATAATCTTTCTCTTCTATGGCATGGAATTAGGAACTATCTCTGGAGTCTAGATAACTCACCACAATGGCTACTGAGGTATTGCTTCTACCTCAGACAACACAAACACTGTGTAGTGTACTGACTTACTTCCTCTTAAAGAGAGGAGGTTGGATTCAGCCCTGGGAGATTGTCCCTATACAACTTTGTGGGAACTCAGACACAAGCACATTTTCATTAAACGCAATTACAATACTAAGCTGTGTGTTATAGGATACTGCACATACATTAGTGTTTATTTTTTATTGATTTATTTTGGGGATACAATTATAAAAACACAATTCCTCCATGTTTTTCTTGACCCTGTTCATCACTGACCTAAATGAAGTGTATATATTGAAAGTATTGTTGTTACATACAAGGGATACCAAAAACATCATGGTTATTGCTTGTTCTGTTTTATGAACTTGAAAATATTTTATTTAAAAAATGTGTTTTGTGTGTATTATTTAAACATTTTTTTTCCTTTTTTAATTTTTAAAATTTAAATACATTAAGGCAAGTCACATATGATACATACAAAGCTTAGAAAATGTCAATTGTTCATCGTAAACATCCCACAGTACACAAAAAAAAGAAAAAAATAGATAAATCAATAAGAAAAAAAAAAAAAAGAAGAAAAGGTAAAGAAAGACTATGCCCACTCTGGCAGCATATAACTACCTATCAGTGACTGTATCTATGTCCACGGTTTCCATCTATCCAGATAAATGGATTTTTGAAAGTACTTATTCCCCAATCTTGTTTCATATTGAAAATAAGTTTTTACTCAATGTTTTACTTCTCCAATCTTTGGAATGATATTCGTTTTCCATCAGGCCAATAAAGAACTCCTATTGGCACCTAAAATGCACGTAGTTACCCACTGGTGGCAGATTGTCTAATCTCAGATTCAAAAGAGCCGCCTCAAGTAAGGGAGGCATCTCTCATCCCAAAACCCTGAAAATCAAGCTAAAAACCTCAGACCAAAAACCTTTAACCTTTCCAAATGTCCAAGGCACATAGAAAAGGTCAGCAGGCACTCCACAATCTTTCCAGCACAAAGCTATGTTCCGTGAGGAATTCTATTAATCTTAAAAGGTCCCATGATTAATGTAAAAAATGACAACCAGACATCATATAGTACATGACAATCCCTTTGTAACAAAGCTAGAACCAGCCTTGTACCTCACATGGATCCAGAGATCTTCCCATTCATTGCTCCAATGTTTTGCTAGATTTATATCAGACTGGCAGCTCGGGGAGGGGGGGGTGTTCTTTCTACTGCAACTCAGGGGACATACTGCAGCTCTCGCTCTCTCTATCACAGCTGTGGAGGTGGTTGAAGGATGAAACTGAGCATGTGTGGCCTTCTCAGTGAGCAGGACAACAAAAAGAAAACAAAAATAAATAGAAGGTGGCGCTATACAGATTTAATTTTTATTGAACAACTCCATTATGCAGCCAAAAACCACACTGACATATGGTTTTACCGCATATCAATACGGTTTACAAACTGTTAATGGGCGCACAATTTTGCAGGTAAACAGCAGTTTTAACCACAATATCCATGGCCAATATCATTCAGTTGGAAACTGCATCAATGTGAAGCAGAGATGTGTGGATCAGGATCAATTGTCAGGAGAAATACGAGCATGGTCATATATGTCAAGGTGCCTGAACTACATTACATATGAAATAAACTACATTACATATAAAATAAAATGATGATAAAGTTCGTGAGTTAGGCCTCTTTTACATCAGCATTAATAATTTCCTGTGTGCCCAATTCAGCACATAACAGAGCCAAACAAATCACAATAACTATAATAGGATCCGCTTGGTTTCCGTCTGGAAGTCTGATTGTTTTTTTAGAACTGTATTTGATGGAATCTGTGATGGTGGCCCCGAACAGGAGCCTCCAACGTGGATGAGAACAAGCCCAACTAGATTTGCACTGCAATGTAGAATTTCGTTATTTTAGAGATAACACAATTGTAAATGTACTTCTGTAATACAGGGAGTGCAGAATTATTAGGCAAGTTGTATTTTTGAGGATTAATTTTATTATTGAACAACAACCATGTTCTCAATGAACCCAAAAAACTCATTAATATCAAAGCTGAATATTTTTGGAAGTAGTTTTTAATTTGTTTTTAGTTTTAGCTATTTTAGGGGGATATCTGTGTGTGCAGGTGACTATTACTGTGCATAATTATTAGGCAACTTAACAAAAAACAAATATATATCCATTTCAATTATTTATTTTTACCAGTGAAACCAATATAACATCTCAACATTCACAAATATACATTTCTGACATTCGAAAACAAAACAAAAACAAATCAGTGACCAATATAGCCACCTTTCTTTGCAAGGACACTCAAAAGCCTGCCATCCATGGATTCTGTCAGTGTTTTGATCTGTTCACCATCAACATTGCGTGCAGCAGCAACCACAGCCTCCCAGACACTGTTCAGAGAGGTGTACTGTTTTCCCTTCTCCTTGTAAATCTCACATTTGATGATGGACCACAGGTTCTCAATGGGGTTCAGATCAGGTGAACAAGGAGGCCATGTCATTAGATTTTCTTCTTTTATACCCTTTCTTGCCAGCCACGCTGTGGAGTACTTGGACGCGTGTGATGGAGCATTGTCCTGCATGAAAATCATGTTTTTCTTGAAGGATGCAGACTTCTTCCTGTACCACTGCTTGAAGAAGGTGTCTTCCAGAAACTGGCAGTAGGACTGGGAGTTGAGCTTGACTCCATCCTCAACCCGAAAAGGCCCCACAAGCTCATCTTTGATAATACCAGCCCAAACCAGTACTCCACCTCCACCTTGCTGGCGTCTGAGTCAGACTGGAGCTCTCTGCCCTTTACCAATCCAGCCACGGGCCCATCCATCTGGCCCATCAAGACTCACTCTCATTTCATCAGTCCATAAAACCTTAGAAAAATCAGTCTTGAGATATTTCTTGGCCCAGTCTTGACGTTTCAGCTTGTGTGTCTTGTTCAGTGGTGGTCGTCTTTCAGCCTTTCTTACCTTGGCCATGTCTCTGAGTATTGCACACCTTGTGCTTTTGGGCACTCCAGTGATGTTGCAGCTCTGAAATATGGCCAAACTGGTGGCAAGTGGCATCTTGGCAGCTGCACGCTTGACTTTTCTCAGTTCATGGGCAGTTATTTTGCGCCTTGGTTTTTCCGCACGCTTCTTGCGACCATGTTGACTATTTTGAATGAAACGCTTGATTGTTCGATGATCACGCTTCAGAAGCTTTGCAATTTTAAGAGTGCTGCATCCCTCTGCAAGATATCTCACTATTTTTGACTTTTCTGAGCCTGTCAAGTCCTTCTTTTGACCCATTTTGCCAAAGGAAAGGAAGTTGCCTAATAATTATGCACACCTAATATAGGGTGTTGATGTCATTAGACCACACCCCTTCTCATTACAGAGATGCACATCACCTAATATGCTTAATTGGTAGTAGGCTTTCGAGCCTATACAGCTTGGAGTAAGACAACATGCATAAAGAGGATGATGTGGTCAAAATACTCATTTGCCTAATAATTCTGCACGCAGTGTATTTACAGTAAGCTCTCATGTGGGCACTGAAAGAAGACTTTTTTACTTTTTCCATGTACAATAGGACACTTGGATGGTTATAGCTGTATAAATGTATTCAGGCTCAATGAATATTAAGATACTAAATATAAATCAATGAAAAGATGGTCTTCTGAATCTTATTCTTAAAATAAGCTAGTAGCATTAAGCAATAATATTTTATTTTCTTTAATGCATAATATTTCCCACATTAACAGCCCACATTAACTTCATGGGCTTTTCTGACATTCCCTCAGGATATTAATTAAACCGTATCAGTGAAGATATAAACAAGGCGCAGATGTAAGAGAAAAGAAGAAAAATTATGCTCTGTGATAGCATAACATTTCAGAAGTGGAAAAATATAGAAAGTAGAAAATCAGCAAAAGATTATTGGGTAAGCTACACAATTTTAATGCTGGAAAGAGTAGAAATAAGTAAGGCTGTGTTCCATATATTCTGCCATCTATTGTAGTTTGCCTCCAGCATGGTACAGATGTTCTTGAGAGAAACTGATGCCAGGTCTGAACCCATGGTTTTCTATGGGAGTATTTCAGAATTCTGTACAATGAACAGGAAAACATAGCATGCCGTGTTTTTTTGTTTTACTATGGATAGTGGACATGTGCACAGAGATGTCATCAGTTGTGTCTTGCTCAAGCGCAAAACAACTGCCTGGAGCCGGACACAATGAAAACCCAGAGTCTAAGGGCCAATTTTTAACACAGCGGTTTATGCCATTTGAATTTTGGTGCAGATTCCATGCTAAATTCCAGCAGTGGCCTCATGGTGTGTAACGGGGTGCCGAAGGCACACTCGGTCTCCCATCAGCCGCAGACCTGCTGCTTAGCTTCGGGAGCGAGGAACTGTGTTGGACCTTGTTCCCAGGGCAGCTTTGCTAGGTGGGAGGCTCCCTGCTCCTAGGCCTGCTTTGAGCGCCGAGCTGATCACTCGGTGCTCGACTGGTCGGTCTGTCGGTCATGTGATGCTGGCCACGTCACATGACCCTCACTCCCCACTATAAATACAGGCAGCCTGCTGGCCACAGGTTGCCTGTTAATTTTAGGTATCTAGTGATTGTTTTGTTCCTGCATACTTACCTGATCCTGTGTTCCCTGACGATTCTCTGCCTGCTTCTCCTGTATCCTGACCCCGGCATCCACCTGACGATTCTTTGCGGACTCCTGTTGTACTTCGTTTCTCTCCTGGTATTTGACCTCGGCTTTTCCTGACTATTCTCTGCTCATTTCTTAGTACTGCGTAGCTCTCTAGGTATTGACCCGGTCCGTTCACGTTCCGTTATTTGTCTTGTCTGTCTTCCCAGCACGTATCCTAAGTTAGGGACTGCCGTCTAGTTGTCCCCTGTCATTAGGACTTGCGAGGCAAGTAGGCAGGGCCAGGGGTGAGGGTGGAGCGCAGTGGTCACTATCCTCCCCCTGTGTGTAGTGTACGTTACCGTCACATGGTGTCCTCATCCCATTATGTTTAAAGCTGTGACCATGCCAAGAAAGGACATGTTTCTCACTGGCACGGTCTCCCCGCAGATACTATGGTGGGTGCTTTGGCTCCATTCAATAGGGTTAAACTGCAAGCAGGTCTGCAGAATGAAAAGTGAACAACCTCCACAGACAAAATTAATTCCCATAATCTGAATGGGGTTTCTTTGGCACCAAGCACGTGGATTTCTGCAAGCCCCCTTCAGAATGGAACTGATTTTCAGTTGAAGAAATTTTCCTCATCAAAATCTGCTGTGTGTGAAGGCAACCTAACAGTCCACCTTGGTTCAAGAATTCTGTCAATTACATGAATATCTAAAATATAATCCTTCTCAGCCGTAAACTAGACATATAATAGAAAACATCTTCTTTGTAATGGCTAGAAGATAAAAATGTAGGTACTCCAAATTACTACAAAAAAATTCAATTATTTTTCCATTTTGTTCCTCTACACGGGACATCTGCTTGACAAAGGATCTATTAAGAGCATTAAAGGGTCCCTATACATATGAATTTTCTCTGACATTTTTCCATACCATATGTGGTTTTTAATGAAGCCAAAAATTCCAGCAATAAGGCCACTGTTAAAATCCAAATGCTTTTATGTTTCTTAAAATCCATGTACCGACCAGAGAACAGGACTGTCCTGTTCTCCGGTCGGTACATGAATTTTAAGAAGAAACAATAAAGAGTTTGGATTTTAACAGTGGCCTGATTGCTGGAATTTTTTCTTTGTTTTGAATTGTTCCCTGGTCCAGGGCATGGAAAGGGTGAGCTGAAGTTACCTTAATTTGTCACATGTGGTTCTTATATAGATTTTTTTGGGCAGTTCTATCTGTGGATGTTGTGTTTTTCTTTAAGCATTTCCCTGTTGGATCACACATAATACAATAACTTTGAAACTGGAATAGAAAGAAAAAAAAAAAACATCCTACCATGTAGATATGTTGTTGCTACCTTGTTGCTATGGTGCCCCCTACTGCTCTTTGATTGCTTATCAGAACATCTACCTAATGTGTAAGAACTGGTGGTCACACATGCTCAGTAGCTCAGTTCTATCACCTGTGTTCTCTTGCACATCAAAACTGAGTAATTCCTGTAATTGTGCAGGCCCCCCAATAATCAGCTAGGTTCTAGAAGCAGTTTTCTCTCAACAGCACTGGACGCATTAGGCAAATGTTCTCAGGGGAAATTAAAAAGAACAGCATGGGGCGCCATAACTACAGTGTAACACCAATATCTACAGGAGAATTTTTTTTTATTCATCCAATCAAAAATGAGTTATGTATTGAGTGATCTAACAAATGAAATATATATTTAATTGTGGAATAACCCCTTTAAGATCACATATAAGTATAAATTCTAGGTTCTCAGCCTCTGATATTTGTACCTTAGGGGGTACTTGCTCTGTCCTGGAAGCACTTTAATGTAATTTATTTGAGGTGTGGGTACTTTGGTTAGGGGCGTTGTAACATTGTTAAGTCATTTACAGGTATTGGTAATTAATTTAGAATAAGCCACCCACAGCTAAATGACTACAACTAGATCAAGTCCAGTGAAATTGATTGAAGGTATCAAGTGAACCTCTGGATAAGGGCCATGGATGTTAGCATTTCTTGAATGGTTGAACAGAAAATACTTGCATCGAATGTCAGGAGAGAGGAATATTAAGCCAGACATATCAAAATACAACTGGCGGAGGGATATACTGAACCAACATACTGTAGAAAGATTGGAGAAAGATTAATGTTCTGTCCATGGTGCACTGGGAGTATACCTTGGATGTTGAAAGGGAGTGTTTTATCAAGAAATTAAACCAGACACAATGCCTTGTGCAGCTAGTCCAGCAGCACGTAATGATCCGTTGCTTCATTCTGGAGAAAAAGTGCGTTTAATGTTTTTAATCTGTGAAAAGTAACATGTATGTGCAGAATGTTAGGTTTTAGATTTTAACAAGAAGTTCCCATTCACTGAACATGGCAGGTAATTGGACCACAAGGTATATTTGAAAGCTGAAGGGATTTTTTTTTAATACTGTGATAAGTACTTTTAATCAATATGCAAATGAGCAGTTAAGTGCACTGAGTGTGGACCCAAGCCACTCTGTGCACCATTGTTCCTCCTACTTCCTCTGTCAGTCCCTCTTCTTCATTATTTCATGGTCATCTCAGCTGGCCCTATCAATTAAGAATGAGAGGGGTAACTTAACTACTCATTTGCATATGTTTTATAATAAAGTTGTTAAGCTACCTATCATTTCCAACATCTCCTCTTGCTGTCAATGAATGATGACATTCTTTTTTATATCTAGAAACTAAAATCCTGCAAATACATACACTGTATTACTTCCCACCAATGAGGTGCTACTACAAATGTATGTGGTCTGAAAATCTTCTACCAACCCAAGCTAAACATGGCAACATCAGCAGCACAAATCTTTCTACTTTGAACTGAAGAAGATGTGGAGGCAAATGTGAAGAATATGGCTATGACTGTGTCATAATGGGGTTCCTAGGTCCTTCAGATACTCCTCCACATCCTCTTCAGATATGGAAGCTCTGGGACGGACTGAAATTTTGTGTCATTATTGGCTGAAATATGTGTGCTATTTTTGCAATTATTTTACATTTTGTGACTATTAAAATGTAATTATTGCATCATATTTTATGTGTGGTGATATTTTTGTGTTGTGCCATGGTATGAAGACCTACAATTCTTTGAAAGCCCATACACACTAGATAGATTTTGGTTGAACCTGCTGATTTCAACAGGGCAGGTTGGCTACAAAATATGTATAGAGGTGTCCTAACCCATCCCCAACTGCAGATGTCTTGGAAAGAAGGATTCACCATGTTGGAGTTCAACATGTCCAATTCTTTGTTCCCGAGGGAGACAAGCCACTTCCAAGAACTGGTTTATTCACCGATCCTCATTAAAAACACATGCAGACATGAATGTATGGGAGTCAGGAGGAAGAGCTGTTGGCTTATTTGTCCAACAGCTCTTGTGAGTATATGGGAAGCCATTGGTGTGCTGTACGGTTGGCAAATATTTTTCCTGTTTAGATTGTTACAATAAACTTTAAAAAATAAAAGACGAGGGCGGCACTCACCGGTACTTGCAGAGTGGTTTCTTTATTCCACGTGATAAGGGTAGGGAGCAGACTTACATACATATGTGCATCAGCAGGACAAGGCGACGGCCGTTTCGCACCTTAGTGCTTCGTCAGGCCTATAATCAAGCGGTGAATTTCACCTGCTTTTAAAAGCCTGCTATGACGTGCTTCTCTCTGCGCCGCCCGGGCATTGCGCTCACCTGGCGCCTACCTGTGCGTCACGGAGGGAAAGCTGCGTCACTATGTGAAAGACATGTTACATTAAAATAATCATACAAATAAACTTGCAATAATGTAATGACCGGCGTCACACACAGGGAGGGAAAAGGGAAAGCCCTGCCCAAGGGAGAGGGAAAGGTGGTGACCCCTGACTCACCTTGCAGCTGGCAACTGACTGCCCTGACGTCCCTAGACGGGTTCCTCACCCGTGCGGCGATCACGTGCCTAAACCCTGGCTTTCCCTAGAATGAGCCCTAGATAGTGAACGGGCCGGTGGGATCGCTAGTCCGCACCACTGACACTAAGAGGGAAACACCAGGGAGAGGACAGACAATACAGACAAACACATACACCTAGGTGGGCGACCACAGCAGACCACAAAGGTCCAACAGGGATCCGGAGGGTAACGTTCTGGACCAACTACCAGAGAACGCAGCAACACAGCTCCAGAGGGTCAGAATAGAAGTCCAGGCAGGAAGCTCTATATCTGGCAACCAGAGAAGTGTGAGAGGGGAATATAAGGAGGTTGGGAGTGCTGGACAAGGAACAGCTGAGGAGAAGGAGCTACGGATCCCTGAGTGAGCCAAAAAGGGTTGCAAAGCAAACTCAGAAAGCTACCATAAGGAAACAGCCCTATCTTACATAGAGCGCGCAGCCAACCGCTGCGACTTCCTGACCCCGGGTATAACGGAGTCAGGCGTTTTTCTTGACACCCTCGTGACAAATACAGAGAGCATAATCAACAGCACTTACAAAAAGACTCCCTTGTTGATCTTTTCATTGAGTCCCAACAGACCCATTGCGCCTGCGTGCAAGATCCACTTGCTCTCTCTCCTTAGTAATTCTTTGTGTCTATCTCCCCCTTGTGGTAGACTGCGTATTACCTCAATTCCCGCAAAACTTAATGTTTGATCACTCACCACTGGTGAGTGATTTGATGTGTTCCCTGATCCTTTCTTGGAGACATCTAATTGTTTTTCCGATGTAGAACCTGCCGCATATATTTTAGCAAGTAGACTACGTATTTGCTTTTGCAAGTTATAAGGGTATTAACTTTATGTTTAATCCCTCCAAAGTTTAGGGTATCCCACTGCGGGTTCAGTTTGCAACATGAGCAATGGCCACATCTGCGGTTACCCCTAGGGCCCCAGCTCTGTAGCCATGTCTCAGTTTTTTTTTTCCTGAAATCTACTGCGGACCAATCTGTCCTTTAGATTATGGCATTTCCTAAATGCGACAATGGGTGCAATGTTCTTTTATCCCTGTCAAGGATTCGTCTCTTTCTATTATACCCCAATTTTCTTTTATAACCTTTTTGATCTGATAGGCCATTGGTCCATACTTAAAGGAAACCACAAAGGAGTATAATCTGGTGTTATGTTTATCCTCTTTTTCTTTTTCTTTGTCAACACGGGCGATTCTTGGAGTTTTTTTTTGTCTTGGGTGTGCAGCCTTTTTCATTAAGTAATTTTATGGGGTAACCCCTAGCTAGAAGCCTGTTCTTTAGGTCTAAAGCCTGTTTATTATAATCTTCTTCTAGCTTGTTGATGCGTTTAAGTCTGACAAACTGTCCATAAGGTAGAGCTTTTTTGACACTGGGGGCATGATAGCTTGAGTAGTGGAGTAGGGAGTTGGTGGCTGTGCGTTTGCGATGTCCCTCAGTCACCAACTCCCCTTGCCTCACTGAGATAGTCACATCCAAAAATTCGAGATGTGTATCTCTGAATTTGTGTGTAAATAACATATTCATGTCATTGGATGTGTTAAGATGCTGTACAAAGCGCGTGAAATCAACTTCTGTACCTGTCCATACTATGAACACATCATCAATATACCTTAAATAGGTATGCATGAAAGGTAGGAAGGGATTTGAAAGCGCGTAAATGTATCTGTCCTAAAAATTGGCTAAATATAGATTAGCAAAGGTGCATGCGACTGGTGTGCCCATTGCTGTGCCAAACTTTTGCCTGTACCACATGTCCCCGAATCTAAAGGCATTATTTTTAAGGATGAATTCCAATGCATCATGAATAAAGTTGGAAAATACTGCACTTTTGCCAGTGTTGGTCAAGATGTCTGTCACCACTTTAATGCCTTTATCTTGGGGGATGCGCGTGTACAGGTTTTCCACATCAAGTGATACTAATTTGAAACCCTCCTGCCATTGTATAGCATCCACTGCCAGTAAGAGGTCCGATGTATCTTTTAAGTGTGAAGGGGCGAACCTAACCATAGTTCTAAGCAACCAGTCAACATAACGGGATAGGGGTTCAGTCACTGACCCAACCCCAGACACTATGGGTCTACCGGGGGGCTGGGTCAGTGACTTATGTATTTTGGGTACAAAGTACCATGAAGGTTTCAAGGGAAGTAATGGTAGCAGTTTTTCTGCATTTTTTTGTGACAACAGGTTAAGCACGCAGTATCTGTGGAGTAATCTCCGTAACAGGCCCTGCATACAATATGTGGGATCTGCCTGTAATATTTCATATACTTCTTTGTTATGGAGCTGTCGATGGGCCTCAGCCACATAGTACTCTTTGGTCATTAGGACCACATTACCTCCCTTGTCTGCCGGCTTAATGATCATATCATCACGGGTTTGTAACCATTTCAGGGCCTTTTCTTCCCTGATGTCTACATTTTTATTTGCTAAGGGGTACACTAAGGCTTTAACCCCCTCTAGCACTTTCTGTTGAAATATGTCAATGGAACTGCCGGCAGGCAAGGGGGGATTAAACGTGGACCTAACGCCTCCCTGAAATTCGGCGCCAGCTATCCAATGACGAACCTGTCATCCACTGGAGACATGCTATTTCCATATGATCAAAATTGGATGTGACACTGAACCCTAAAGGACCTATAAGTGCTGGTATTTCACCTTCTTTTTCCTTTCTTTCTGTTGTGGACTGGATTCTATTGAATAACTTGTTTAATGTTAATTTCCTGGTAGCCTTGAACAGATCTATTTCAAACCCGACCGGGCCAAACTGCTCTACCAGGCTGTAGTTGAGTCCCCTGTTAAGGACCCTCATACAGTCTGGTGGTAGCACGGAGCCGGTCAGGTTGATAACCAAATTATGTGAGAGACTTTGAAGTGCTCCCTCTGCTATCGTCTCCAAGACACTTGTTTCCTTTTGTATCCCTGTTTTTTGTTTGTTTTTCCTTTCACTCCTCCCCCTTCTAATGTGTTTCCTAAAGGGGTAGGGCTAAGCTGATTGGTGGAGTTAATGATACCTTCAGAAGGGACTCAGTCAGTTATTGCAGTGCCACCTGACTAGCTCTATAACCTCCATTAGATTGTTACAATGTTTAAGTGAAGATACAACGTATAAGCTTGGAGTCTAGGATTTATTTTATTTGCTAATATAAAATTACAAACAAATTGTAATTCATAATAACCAATATGGCAACATATGGAATTTATACCATATTGTTCTCAACTTTCCATCTGCAATAGACAACTGAAAAAATAAAGGATGTAGAGTTTAGTGAATCTATTCTAAACTATTTGTATTCCTCCAGAATTTTTCAAAAACTTCAGACCTTTCATCAGTTTTGACATAGGCTAATTATGGTATTACCTTATAGGGCGGCCCCCTCTGATGCCATGGGTGTATTTTGTTTTACAAACACCGCCCCTTCCCCACCATGTTCGTCCGCTTTGGTCCCCCGTTATTTTGGTGCACTGTATTGTAATGAGCTGTAAGTTTGCAATGGCGTAGTCTTCTGCTGTGGGCATCTCCTTCTGTCTGGCTGTGAACGCAATCCAATCAGAGAGGACCACTCACAGCCAGGGAGAAGGAATCTTGCTCCTTCTCCCTGGCTATGAGCGGTCCACTCTGATTGGATCACACTCACAGCCAGGGAGAAGAAGACGCCCACAGCAGAAGACTGCGCCTCGGCCCCGTTGAGAAGTTACAGCTCATTACAATACAGCGCGCCAAAATATCGGGGGACCACATCGGACCAACGGTGGGGGGGTTTGGAAAAAGAAAACACCCATGGCATCAATGGGGGCCGCCCTACAAGTTAATACCATAATTAGCCTATGTCAAAACTGATAAAAGGTCCTCTTTAATTCAACGAAATTTTTCAAAATGGCATTGGCCATTTCTCAGACCAGAACACAGGAAAGATGAAGAAGGAGGATCACATGACCCCAGCAGGCATTTGCCATCAAAAAGAAACAATTTTTGAACCATTTAAAAAAAAATCCGTCTGCAGCTATGCATTTACCAATAGCTTTATATGTCTCTGTCACTTTAAGTTTTCTAAAGCTGGCTTGGTGTTAAAGAGCTTGACTTGAGTTGTATATAGTCCCAGAAAGCCATCCACAACTTTTCGCAATTGGACCACTTTCGATTCGAGTTGAATTTGTTCAGATCTGTATCAAATTGCCCAACCAATATTGGCTAAATCAAATCTGAATTGAAATTTAAGGGATTCACTAATAACTAATGTTTAGGTCACAAATAATAACCTAATCATGATACTAACTGTCCACTGTGAACAAGAATAGGTCTGTAAATGTTTTTGTCTGAATTTAAACAAGAATAGTTCACTCACTGACAGCAAATGTAAAATTGTAAAGTAAAAAGTTTTAGAAGCGTAATATGGGCCTATCTTTGCACCCATATTACTGCCAGAAATTCTGATCCAACCTAGGGTCCATTGACCCAAACTGACACCATCACGGAGATGAATAGATTTAATTCTTTAATGCAGCAATTGCAGATTTAGAAAACGTCAGTTAAGTGATTTCATGTTTGTGGAATTTGATGGTATTTGTGCTTGAGCTGAATTTATTTCCTAATAAATGGCCATGTAAGAAACATAAGGCAAAGTCAAGAAACATTAAGCTTCTTGTTTCATTTGGAGGCTTTTAGTCTCTTCAAGATGATGAACAATACCTGATAAATTCTAAACTTTTAATTTTCAAACTTCAAAAAGCAATGTGTGCCTTTTAACTCAGTATGCGGATATAACAGGCAACGAATCGTGCGTTACATTAGGAATTATTGGAATATTATGGTTCCTATCCTTGAATACAATGTTTTTGTTTTTTTCATAAATGGTCAACACAACTTCTGTCTCAAATGTACAGACTATTGGAAGATATTTGTTATACTGGCCATACACACATAACAGCCAAATTTCTTCAGCTATATACCCCGACTCTCCTGTTGAAATCACAAATGCTTGATACTATTTGCTACTCCAGGAAGCAACAGAGCAGTCCAAATATGTCCCATATGGATCTGATTGCTTTATGCTTGTTATGAAAGTATGTTCAGCTTTACTGTATGCTGAGTACACAAAAACAATGTGCAAAAATACCCCTCAGCAGATTTATTCACTTCAATGGTTGAATAGACCTGGTTTGTTCTGCTTTCTATCACCATTGGTCTTTTTGCAGGACACAATAGTGTGGTAGACTATGCTATTCACTGTAAACCCCCAACTTAATTTTCAAATCATTACCTATACTCTTACCAGGGGAAGGCGCAGGAAGAGTACAGTTAAAAGGGGGCAATCTGCCCAGCCTCAACCCAACTCTTGGTTCCCTCTATCCCTTCTAAAAATAGGAGTTTGAAAAGATTTGAAGTGCAGTTCCAACATTGTAAAACCTTTCATAGGTGATAGAAAAAAGGTGATATGGGACCTCCATTATCCTTGTTTGGAGGCGACATCTACCTGCACTTCTCACTAGAAGAAACTACTGTTCATTGGCAAGTCACATAAGCACTCGTGATTATTAAGTGGGTTTTCGAGGATCAGCATATTGATAACCTAACCTTACAATTGACTATCAATTTCGGAATCTCAGCACCCCAGCTAATCAGCTGTTTGAATCGGCATCAGTACCCATACGAGCACTGCAGCCACTTCAGTGTTTATCTCGGCCACGTTCAGACTGGCCCACAGGAAAACAGGTAAATCCCCCGATTTGTGCCCCAGAGCCAGGGTGGGCCTGGCACAGTAGACTACATACAGATAGGCAGCATACAGCATCTCAACCAGACTATGTTCATATAAAAAACTTGGTAGATTATTTAACAAACTCTCCAGTTTATTATCGTACTGTAGATGCATCAGATGGCAGAGGTGACTTCTAGGTATAGAGACAGACCAGCCAGTATCCTCTTTTATCAGGGATCTACCTTCTTAAACTTGCTTCAGGGACCCCCATAATCAATGATTTTGTAGTGTCTTGCTGCTGTCTGTCGCTGTGTGAGAAGTTAGTATTCGTATGTAGCTTTACAGAGGGTCCCCAGAATGAATTGTACTGGTGAACACTGTCTGACACTGATTCCAGCTCATCTACCTGCGCACTATCTTCTTAGTAGGGGTGGTGTAGGGTATACCCTGCATCGCAGCTAGTATACGAACAACATGTAGGTAAATGGACCACAGTGTCTTCAATCAGATCGGTGGGAGTGACAAGAATATGACCCCCACCAATCTGATATTGATGACCTATCCTAAGGATAGGCCATCAATATGCTGATCCTGGAAACTCTTTTTAACTATGAAATGTGTATTGTAGGGATATGGAGAATCTACAAACAGGACATTAGAAAAAAAAAATTATACAGTGTCCTCAGTACCACATGTACAGTCCCTAGTCAGCAGATAGTTTACCTAACTCACCCCAAATGTGGATCCCATACTGTAATGGTTTGAACTAATACATTTATTTTACCTTTCATTTTTTTTGCAGATTCCTCAGACTGTGCGTCCCTAAATAGCTATACAAATGGATAGCAATGTTCCATAAATATTCATAAATACAGATACTATTTGGCAATTGGCATGAAGATAGCTGCTACGTCACACCTGGAGCAAAAAGCACTATCTATTTCCACCCCTAGCCTTGCAAAACCCAATCAGACAGCTTGCTGTAATCTGACTCCTTGTGTTCTTCTAGTGTGGGCTATTAGAACATTTTATTCTATCCTAAGGAGGAATGAGTGACAGACCTGATACAAGAGTCCGAGGGTAAGTACTGAAATCTGGATATAATGCATATTTCTCTTCAAAGGTGCAATTACTCTCAATCATCTACTGAACGGCTACCTCTGAACGAGGGTCTCTTGCAACCAACTGGTGTTTAATTTGCATAATTATAGGGGTTAGTTCTATTTTATGATTTTTTTAATGCATTTAATGGCTACTAATGGTACATATCATATTAAATGTATCTGACAGGGGTATCAGCCAAAGTTAATCAGCAAGACAGCAACACGTTGCAATGAAACACACTATGCTGCATATGTCATACATTGATTTAAATGTCTTGTAAATAAAAGGTATTGTGTGCCACAAAGTAACATTATCTCCTATTCATCTTACTGTAAATTTTCTATAATTAACCAGTGTTAATGAGCCATGTAAATGAAGCAATAAACTGTCAAAGCAATAAATACTTCTATCAGGTCTCCTGTGCTTATCTATGGGCACAAAGAGGTGGAAAAATTGAGCTCAAAGACATATCACTTTCTATAATTGAATTAAATATTTTTATGTACATTTTTTTTATAATTGATGCCAGAACTCATAGCGTAAGTCCTGCTTCAGTTCTCCCACACAAAACGATTGATAGCCTTTCTTGTATCAGTTTGTATCACTTTATGTGGGCGCTGCAATACAGGACTCGGAGGATCTGGTAATCCCTTAGTCAATAAGGGGCTAACTCTCCTGACTATTTTAGAAAATACTTACCGTATTTTTTGCTTTATAAGACGCACCTGATGATAAGACGCACCTAGGTTTTTGAGGAGGAAAATAATAAAAAAATATTTTGAACCAAAAGGTGTGCTTTTGGTAGGTTTTGAACTAATGGTGGACTGTGGATGACGCACTGTTATGGGGATCTGTGGATGACGCACTGTTATGGGGGATCTGTGGATGACGCACTGTTATGGGGATCTGTGGATGACGCACTGTTATGGGGGATCTGTGGATGATGCACTGTTATGGGGGGGATCTGTGGATGACACTGATGGGGGATCTGTGGATGACACTGATGGGGGATCTGTGGATGACACTGATGGGGGATCTGTGGATGACACTTATGTCATCCACAGATCCCCATAAGTGTCATCTACAGATCCCCCATCAGATGCATCAGATCCCCCATCAGATGCATCCCCCATCAAATACATTCAATCCGATTTATATCTAAATGTATACGCTCTGTTCGGTACTTACTGTAGTACTGTATGTATAGCATTAAGACGGCGCAGAGCGGCAGCTCCCTCGGTCATGCGCCGCCTGCCGCAGCTCCCTCCTCAAGCGCCGCCTGCCCCAGCTCCCTCCTCATGCGCCGCCTGCCTGCTTATTTCACTTTATGAACGAACAGGCAGGCCGCGTATGACAGAGGGAGCTGGGGCAGGCGGCGCATGACAGAGGGAGCTGGGGCAGGCGGCGCTTGACAGAGGGAGCTGCGGCAGGTGGCGCATGACGGAGGGAGCTGCGGCAGGCGGCGCATGACCAAGGGAGATGACGGTCTGCGCCGTCTTAATGCTATACTTACGGTACTACAGTAAGTACCGAACAGAGCGCATACATTTAGATATAGATCAGATTGAATGTATTTAACAGTTGTGGGGCCCGGTGTATTAGAGTAGAGTCATGAGTGTCCACGCCTCCTCCCTCCACACTGATACTTCGCTGGCCGCGCTGCTGTGCAGCATGGCGGCCAGCGAAGTATCCGCTTTATAAGAAGCACGGCCATTTTCCCCCCACTTTTGAGGGGGGGGGGGGGAGTGCATCTTATAAAGCGAAAAATACAGTATATTCCCCATGAAATAACTGGATCCTCTTTTCTGAGAATCCTACGTTGTGCCATTCCTCTGATATTCCTCCTAGAAATGAATGACTACATTGAGATCTGGGTGTTACCAGTCAAGTATGTGTACTCCCTACAAACTCTTACACTTTCCAATCAGTGTTACCCATGCCAGAATATGAAGGGGCACATCACTTTGAGAACAGGAATGGCAATGCCCAGTTTCAATATATTCCTAAATATTCAGGACGAACAGCGGAACTGCAGAATGCAAAATAATGAGAAGAGACGGCCCAGGGTTACTATATAAAACAGAAAGCAAATATTCTCAAAATCACATATGTCAGAAGTGGTAATATTCGCTACTGGTGTTGGGTCCACAACCACATAGAGAGGACTGTTCTGTCCAAAGCATATACTGTATCTACTGCTGTGGAAAGTGCATGTTGGGATCAATAGAGTCCACATCAGAACTCAAAGATCAGGACTGATGGAATGATAATGCTTTATGGTACAAAACTCTGAATCAAAACTCTGAAATACACAGCCTGCTATCATATTTAGTTCAAGCTGGAACTCCTAATGGAAATAGTAAACCTTAAATGCACACACTTAAAGGGGTCTCCACTTTGGAAAAGCTTATGTTGATAGAAGGGTATCCTAACTAGAAGTTAATCAGAGGGGGTTTTTAGTTATCAGCTGTAACCTATAGGGGAGTCGACAGGAGAAATGAAGCATTACATAGGTTCCATTCAAATCAATAAGCCGTGGGTGAAATATGTGGACACACAGGGTCCTCAAAAAGGAAGAAATGTTATGTGACCGATAACAGAGTCTTGAATGGTAGACGCCCCCTCTGTAAAGTCAGAAGTCTCAAATAAGACATTAGAAAATATTATATGTTGAATAGAACATTTTAACACAAATTGTTATTGCTTGTACTTCCAAGAGACTGCAAGTGGAAATGGTGATATAGATAGAAGATGATTACTAGATAATATGGATGCATGGATGGATGGATGGACAGATAGATAAATAATAGATAGATAGATAGATAGATAGATAGATAGATAGATAATATAGATAGATAATACAGATATATAGGATAGATAGGTAGATAGATAGATATATAGATAGATAAGATAGATAGATAGATAGATAGATAGATAGATAGATAGATAGATTAGATGATAGATAATAGATAGATAGATAGATAGATAGATAGATAGATAGATAGATAGATAGATAGATATGAGATATATGGATAGATAGATATGAAATGATAGATAGATAGATAGATAGATAGATAGATAGATAGATAGATAGATAGATAGATATGAGATATATGGATAGATAGATGGATAGATAGATAGATAGATAGGAGATTTATAGATAGATAGATAATACAGATAGAATAGATAGATATTAGATAGATAGATAGATAGATAGATAGATAGATAGATAGATAGATAGATAGATAGATAGATAGGAGATTTATAGATAGATATATCGATAGATAATAGATAGATAGGAGATAGAAAGATATGAGGTAGATAGATAGATAGATAGATAGATAGATAGATAGATAGATAGATAGATAGATAGATGATAGATAGATAGATATCAGGGTGGCTAGATTGCGTAGTTCTGTTACCAAGCATAGACAGCTATGCATTTCTTGTCCAAGGTGCAGACATGTGATAGATATCAGGGGTATAAGATATCATACAAACTGTAACACTAGTAAAAAACACAGCACTAACGGTGCTCGCCAACTTTAGTCCAATAGAGGAAGACACTAGAGTCCAATAGAGTAAATGTTCCGGTATTCCATAAAATCCATGTTTTTATTTATAAATCCATAAAACAGAAGAGACAGTCCATGTCTTCAGGTTTCAAGACAAAACAGACTCTTGTTCACAACATATTTGCATTGCTATCATATATAAAACCAAATGGACCCATCACCTGGATGCATGGATTCACCCAAGATCCTAAAAATGTGGACTGGAACCAGCTATTGCCGTCTGTAAACTGTTTCCATTTCACTACAAATGTAAATGGAATTAAATGTGAATGTGTTATCTTCACATCATGCACAATGCCATAATAAATATATGTAAATATATGAATATATTGTGTTAAATATTTTGACGGATGAAACTTCACACTGCAGGTTGGACAGCAATCCCAGCAACACAAAACAGGAAAACCTGATTGGGAGTTCTTACGCCTAAACAGGCAGAATTTTTATACCTAAATTCCCTATAACTCTAATCTTTCACGGTTTGCCCAAAAAGTGCAAAAAATTGCTTCCCACCACCCCTAAAGCCCATGGTTGCTGGTATAGGTTCTCTTTGTAAGAGATTAGGTTCTTGGGTGGATGATATACGTATTGCAGCCTCTGGCAGTTCGCATACCAGGTTACATCACAGACAGTAAAGATATGTCGTGGATTTTACATAATTTTGAGTGGAAGGTGTTGTAATGCTGGATGACTTGTCATGTAGTTGGCCTATAGTCTTCTACTCCACATAACCTGTCTCAGATTGCTGTAGCCCATCATCTGGAAAATACATGTCACGAGGGTGTCAAGAGCCACGCCTGACTCCGTTATACCCGGGGTCAGGAAGTCGCAGCGGGTGCGCGCTCGATGTACAAAGACAGTGCTGTTTCATAATGGTAGCTTTCTGGGTTTGCCTTGCAACCCTTTTTGGCTCACTCAGGGATCCGTAGCTTCTCCTCCTCAGCTGTGTCTTGTCCAGCAATCCCAACCTCCTTATATTCCCATCTCCCACTTCTCTGGTTGCCAGATATAGAGCTTCCTGCCTGGACTTCTATACTGACCCACTGGAGCTGTGTAGTTGTGTTCCCTGGTTGTTGTTCCAGAACATTACCCTCCGGATCCCTGTTGGGCCTTGGTGGTCTGTTGTTGTCGCCCACCTGGGATTATATGTTTGTCTGTATTGTCTGTCTGTCCTCTCCTTGGTGTTTTCCTCTTAGTGTCAGTGGTGCGGACTAGTGATCCCACCGCCCCGTTCACTACTCAGGGGTCATCCTAGGGAAAGCCAGGGTTTAGGCACGTGATCGGCGTACGGGTGAGGAACCCGTCTAGGCACGTCAGGGCAGTCAAGTGCCAGCCGCAAGGTGAGTCAGGGGTCACCACCTTTCCCTCTCCCTTGGACAGGGCCTTCCCATTTCCCTCCCTTTGCGTGACGCCGGTCATTACATTATATCTGGCCCTTATTTTGTGTAGGTAAAAAAAAAAAAAATTTTTCTTTCTATATGGATCCAATTGCTGCTTTGTCAAAGCAACTTCAAGGCCTGTCTTTGGAGGTGGCAGGATTGAAGGCGTCGGTCCTCCAGCAACAGCAGCAATTGCAACAGACCGCAAGCCCAGCGGTTGCTACAGGTAACCAGGTTGTTGCGGAACCCAAGGTTGCTCTTCCTGACAGATTTTCTGGGGGAAGGGACAAATTTGTGACGTTCCATGAGGCCTGTAAATTATATTTTAAACTGCGCCCTTACTCCTCTGGTATTGAAGAACAGCGGGTGGGGGATTGTTATTTCCCTGCTGCAGGGGGACCCGCAGTCCTGGGCGTTCTCTTTACCCACTGATTCCCAGGCTCTCCGGTCAGTGGATGAATTTTTTGGGGCCTTGGGTCTCATATATGACGACCCTGACCGAGTCGCACTGGCTGAATCAAAATTACGGAGACTCCTACAGGGAGAGCGGCCAGTAGAGGAGTATTGCGCAGAGTTCCGTAGGTGGGCTACGGATACCCAGTGGAACGACCCGGCTCTCAAGAGTCAGTTCTGCTCCGGGTTATCCGAAAGGATTAAGGATGCGCTTGCGCTGTATGAGACTCCCTTTTCCCTTGATGCGGTGATGTCCCTTTCTATCAGAATAGATAGACGTCTTAGGGACAGATTGAAAAATCCGGAGCAATTGGTAACCCCTCTCAAGCAGCAGTTAGTCTGTACAGACTTAGACGAGCCTATGCAGCTAGGAGGAACTATTCGTCAGGTCCATCCTCCTGAGGCTCGCCGTAGGCGTGGGGTTTGTTTTGTCTGTGGGGAGAGGGGTCCTTTTATTAATGTCTCTCCTTCCTTCCTCAAAAACAAAAGACCGTCGGAAAACTACTAACCCCAGGCTGTGTGGAGGATGTCAGCCGGGGGGTATACGTTTCCTCCATACGAACATCGCAATTTGTGTTGCCAGCGGTTGTTGTTTTTGGCGTTAAGACGGAGACTATTTCTTTTTTTCTAGACAGTGGAGCAGGAGTAAATTTGATAGATGCCCATTTTGCCCACACTATGGGTTTGTCTCTCTGTACGCTACAGAGATCTATTCCCATATTCGCTATTGATTCTGCTCCTCTGTCTCAGATAAACCTCACTCACATTGTCCATAACTTACACCTTCGGGTAGGGGACCACCATAACGAGTTGCTTTCATGTTATGTTCTGGAGGGGCTTCCCACTCCGGTGGTGTTGGGTCTTCCCTGGTTGGTAGCGCACAATCCAGTGGTGGATTGGCAGGCCAGGGAGATATTGGAGTGGAGTGAGCATTGCAGAGAAAATTGCTTAAATAGCAATTGCTTAGTCGCCTCCATAGCTACCCTACCCACATTTGTTTCGGACTTTGAGGACGTCTTTTCTGAAAAGGGTTGTCAGAAGTTACCACCTCACCGTCCTTATGATTGCCCGGTTAACCTGATTCCCGGTGCAAAATTACCCAAGACCAGGTTATATAATCTTTCGGGTCCAGAGAGACAAGCCATGAAAGATTATATCTCCGAGAGCTTGGCTAAGGGACACATCAGACCCTCTTCTTCACCCGTGGCTGCAGGGTTTTTCTTCGTTAAAAAGAAAGATGGGGGCCTGCGTCCTTGCTTAGATTTTCGCGAATTAAATCAGATAACCATCCGAGACCCATACCCTCTTCCTCTCATTCCTGACCTGTTTAATCAGATTGCGGGTGCTAGGTGGTTCTCCAAACTTGAACTTAGGGGGGCCTACAATCTGATTCGTATCAAGGAAGGGGATGAGTGGAAGACAGCTTTTAACACCCCTGAGGGTCATTATGAAAATCTAGTCATGCCTTTCGGTCTGACCAATGCTCCTGCTGTCTTCCAACATTTCGTTAATGACATTTTTAGTCATCTTATCGGCAGGTTTGTGGGGATATACCTAGATGATATTTTAATTTATTTGTCTGATCTGAAAACACATGAGGTGCATGTCAGACAGGTACTGCAGGTCCTACGGACGAATAAATTATATGCTAAAATTGAAAAGTGTGTTTTCGCCGTTCAGGAAATACAGTTCCTAGGGTATTTATTATCTGCTTCAGGTTTCCGTATGGATCCTGGGAAGGTCCAGGCAATTTTAGATTGGGATCTTCCTGAGAACCTCAAAGCACTGCAACGGTTCTTGGGCTTTGCAAATTTCTATAGAAAATTCATTAAAAATTATTCGGTGATTGTAAAACCCCTTACTGACATGACTAGGAAGGGGACTGATTTTTCTAAATGGTCTGACGCCGCTAAAATTGCTTTTTCCTCTCTAAAAGAGAGGTTTACCTCGGCACCTGTACTAATCCAACCTGATGTCTCCCAGCCTTTTATTGTTGAAGTAGATGCGTCAGAGGTGGGAGTGGGGGCTGTGCTGTCTCAGGGTCCGTCTCCTGGCAAATGGCGTCCTTGTGCTTTCTTTTCTAAAAAAACTATCTGCAGCAGAGAAGAACTATGATATTGGCAATAGGGAACTATTAGCTATTAAACTAGCGTTTGAAGAATGGCGTCACTTTTTAGAGGGGGCAATCCACCCCGTCACTGTGATTACGGACCACAAAAACCTTATGTACCTCGAATCAGCTAAGCGTCTCACCCCTAGACAAGCTAGGTGGTCGCTATTTTTTACCAGGTTTAACTTTGTTATTACCTATCGTCCTGGGGCAAAAAATACCAAGGCAGATGCATTATCTCGTTGTTTCCCTGGAGGGGGTAATGTGAGTGATCCGGTACCCATTCTACAAAGAGGAGTGGTTGTCTCTGCGGTACACTCTGTTCTGGAGGGGAAGGTGTTAGAGGCCCAGGGGGACGCCCCGGTCTCTTGCCCCTCAGAGAAATTGTTTGTACCGTTGAACCTGCGTCTCGAATTATTAAAGGAACATCATAATTCGGCACTTGCTGGGCACCCGGGTAGTAAAGCAACCTTGGAGCTATTGTCTCGTCGTTTTTGGTGACCAAGGTTGCGTCAGGATGTAATGGATTTTGTGTCTTCTTGTTCTACTTGTGCACGCGCGAAAGTCTCTCATACACGTCTTGCAGGGTCTTTATTGCCACTTGTCATTCCCAATAGGCCATGGACACATCTGTCAATGGATTTTATCACTAACTTACCTTTGTCTGCGGGTAAAACAGTTATCTTGGTAGTAGTGGACAGGTTTAGCAAAATGGTACACTTCATTGCGTTACCCGCACTACCTAATGCTAAGACACTTGCTCAGGTATTCATCAGTGAGATCGTGAAGCTTCACGGGGTCCCTTCCGATGTTGTTTCGGATCGGGGAACCCAGTTTATTTCTAAATTTTGGAAAGCTTTTTGTTCCCGTTTGGGGGTACACTTGTCCTTTTCCTCAGCTTTCCATCCTCAGTCGAATGGACAGACTGAGCGTACCAACCAAAACCTTGAGACATATCTAAGATGTTTTGTGTCTGAAAACCAAGAGGTGTGGTCATCATATTTACCGTTAGCCGAGTTTGCCATAAATAATCGCCGTCAGGAATCTACTGGTAAGTCACCATTTCTTGTTGCATATGGTTTTCATCCCCAATTCTGTACTTTCAAAGAGGGGGGGTCTTCTGGGGTTCCCGAAGAGGAACGGTTTTCATCATCTCTTTCATCGGTATGGCAGAAAGTGCAAGCTAACTTGAAAAATATGGGAGGTAAATATAAATGCATGGCTGATAAGAGACGGTCGCCAGGTCCGGACCTAGTAGTGAATGACTATGAGTGGTTGTCTACTAGGAATATTAAATTAAAGGTTCCCTCTTGGAAACTGGGTCCTAGGTTCATTGGCCCTTACAAAATAGTAGCCATCATTAACCCCGTGGCTTTTCGCCTGGAGCTACCTCAGACTTTTAAAATCCATAACGTCTTCCATAAGTCGTTACTCAAGAAATATGTTCCACCTCTAGAACCGTCACCGCTGCCACCCCCTCCTGTTGTTGTGGATGGTAATCTAGAGTTTCAAATATCCAAAATTGTTGATTCTCGTCGGGTCCGCCGCTCTCTTCAATATCTAGTGCATTGGAGGGGTTACGGTCCCGAGGAAAGAATGTGGGTTCCAGCATCTGAGGTAAACGCCGACAGGTTAGTTCGGGCTTTTCATGCCTCTCATCCTGAGAGACCTAGTCCTGAGTGTCCGGAGGCCCCTCGTAGAGAGGAGGGTACTGTCACGAGGGTGTCAAGAGCCACGCCTGACTCCGTTATACCCGGAGTCAGGAAGTCACAGCGGGTGGCTGCGCGCTTGATGTACAAAGACAGTGCTGTTTCGTAATGGTAGCTTTCTGGGATTGCCTTGCAACCCTTTTTGGCTCACTCAGGGATCCGTAGCTTCTCCTCCTTAGCTGTTTCTTGTCTAGCAATCCCAACCTCCTTATATTCCCATCTCCCACTTCTCTGGTTGCCAGATATAGAGCTTCCTGCCTGGACTTCTATACTGACCCACTGGAGCTGTGTAGTTGTGTTCCCTGGTTGTTGTTCCAGAACATTACCCTCCGGATCCCTGTTGGGCCTTGGTGGTCTGTTGTTGTCGCCCACCTGGGATTATATGTTTGTCTGTATTGTCTGTCCTCTCCTTGGTGTTTTCCTCTTAGTGTCAGTGGTGCGGACTAGTGATCCCACCGCCCCGTTCACTACTCAGGGCTCATCCTAGGGAAAGCCAGGGTTTAGGCACGTGATCGGCGTATGGGTGAGGAACCCGTCTAGGGACGTCAGGGCAGTCAGGTGCCAGCCGCAAGGTGAGTCAGGGGTCACCACCTTTCCCTCTCCCTTGGACAGGGCCTTCCCATTTCCCTCCCTTTGCGTGACGCCGGTCATTACAATACACTCTTATAAAGCACTGATGGTGGGTGCACTCTGTCCCCGTGCCTAAACTTACTGTGCCCCTATCAACCCTAACATAGGTGGTAGTACACAGAAGTAACACAGTAACACAGAGCCTTTATAGTGGTGTAGAACACTGTGCCTTGCAGTAACATGATGAACCTGTATTTCATTTGCTATATTTGAGGGGAAACGCTGCAGGATTTAGTGTATTGGGTGTATGTTACTTCTATGTACTACCACCTATGTTAGGGTTTATAGGGTGTGAGGATTTGCTCTGGCAGGCAGGATAAGCGGACGCAGTACAGAGGCAAAACAAGTTCGTAAATCAAAATGTCAGTGTTTATTCACACAAAAGGCAAAATAAAAATGACTCATTACAGTCTTGGTGTTAATTCACACAATGAATAGTCCATAGAACAGACCTTGCTAGCCGTTTTATCCCCGGCAGTCCACAGCAGGCTTTAGGGGGCCTGTTTCTCAGCGTGCAGCCCTCATGCGGCTCTCAACCTTCCAGCACAGCACCATGCTTCAGATCCCAAAACAGAGACTCAGCTGCTGAGCCCATCTGCCTATTTAAAGGACAGCCAGGTGCTGCCAAAACCCGGACCGGCACTTAAACTCCAGTCCGGTATTTGATCTCACCTGGCTGGAAATCAGCCCAGCCGCCCATGTTGGGAGGAAAATACCTGCCTTCCCAAACAAAACCCCTTCCTATGTCACAAGAGGCACGGTAGGTTTGTAGGACAGTAGGATAGGACTTTAGTAGGACTTAGTAGCGATAGTATCCCCTTAGATCCATCCCCTATATCTAGTTATTTGATATGCAAAATAACCGTGGAGCCCCAGTTATGGGTCTTCAACACAGTGAAAACCAGATATCCCTCAAAGGAAGGAAAACCGAGCAAAGGGGTGTCCCCATTACAGAGAACACCAAATCCACCATATTAAGTGGCCCCTATATCTAGTTATTGCCAGTATCAATTGTGCCAGTTTCTGCACCTGTATTTATTTAGCAGTGTTACTTCTGGGTACTATTAAATAATACTCATAATATTCTCCATTTCCTTAATGGTGACACCAGTCATGAAAAATTTACTGTATCCACTGTAATAAATCTTATGTGGGGTCCACCATCAGAAAAAAAAAAAATTGGGATCGCAGAGCATATCACAAGCTTGGGTTGCACCAGGTATCGAACTTTCGATACTGAATCGATACTTTTGTATCTGGATCGATCCGATACTGGGATGTGCTATTTTCCGATATTAGTGTCACGATCAGTGTGGGGAGAAAACTCAACACTAAACACAGGAGGGAAGGGGGAACAGAAACTGGGCCTGGAAACTAGGGAAGAAACAGGTCACCTCCGAAACAACCCTAATCCGGGCCCTAACTACCTATCAATATGAATAGACCTTGAAGGTAGGTATATTTATATGATGGATACCTAGGCCCTTATATCCCTATAAACCCCTGGAATGAGGTTAGGACCAGAGACAACCCATTCCTCCCCAGATGGACGAATGGAAGTCTCTGTCTCAGGCCCAGATACAAACAACAGGGAATATAACAAACACAAAACAATAAGAACAGAAAATACTTATCTGAAACTAGAAAACTGGCAGCTCCAGAAGCACCACAGAGTACAACCGACCAGCTAGTTAGAAGGCAGGAAGAAAATCTATAAACCGCACCTCCAAGAGTGAGAAGCTGCTACTTATTGGAAAGGTAGTTTACCAACAAGCAACACCTTAAGCAAGAGGTGTGGCAGTCACCAAAACACAGACACAATAAGATCCACAGTGAACTTGTCAATTTAACCCACGAGTTGCCAGTTTCTCCGATCTCCTGGTACCTGCCACGCTACTGCGCAGCCTAGTATCTGTTAGAGAACATGGCACGCTCCACCCTCAGCACGTACCATGTTCTCATCAGCCAGCACAGTAGAGAAGGAGAGAGTCCCTCCCCACTGTGACGCAGCCGCCACTGCCACCAATGAAAAGAAAGGGGTGGGGCTCTGAAGCTGCCGCTGCCACCAATGCATTAACATGATACGGCTGGCACCCACAGCCTACATTTGTATTTAAAGGTTAATCTTATGCATTAATGGTGAAGTGGCCTCCCCCGGCAGTATTATAATCATATTAATTATCTTCATTGGTGGCACTGTGCGGCCCCCCACCCCAGTATTATATTCATAGGTGGCACAGCGCGCCCCGCCAGTATTATAATCATAAGTGGTGCAGTGGCCACAGGGTCCCCTTCCCTCCTCCCCAGTATATCCATTGGTGACAGTGTCAGATCAGAGCCCCAGCAGTGAAATCATGGTGCTCAGATCGGTCACCATGGCAGTTCGGATGCTAATGAAGCCTTCCATGGCATGTCATGGTAAGCTCCCTGCTGCTGTGGGCACAAAGCACAGGACAGCAGGGACGGTGTAAAATCCTATTCCCCCAAGCAGAGCCCTATTAGGGTGAATAGGACAAGGGATTAAAAGATCCGAGGTTCTAGCCCTCTAAGTGGGCTAATAGTTACTTGAAAAAGTGTAAAAAAATAAAATAAAAAATATTAACATTTTAAATCACCCCCTTTCCCAATATATAAACAATAAAAAATAAGCATATTAGGTATCGCCAGATCCGAAAAAGTCTAAACTATTAAAAAATATCTCATATGCGGTGAACACCATAACAGAAACAAAAGAAACAAGATTTTGTAATTTTTCTGTCACCTCATCCCCCCAAAAAAACAGGATAGGACTGTTCTATTATGGGCCCGATATTCCATAAAATATGGATTGCACGCGGCTTTTATGGTGTTTTTTTCCGAGTGGTATCGAATGGTATCAGTAGAGTATCGCAATACTTTTTTATGGTATCGAATCAAAATTTTGGTATCGTGACAACCCTATAACAAGCATTACAAAAAACTATGCCAACTCAGGTGCAGTAAAATATTGTTAGTGGCACATGCAGGATCTTTAAAATCAGAATCTTTAAAATCATTCCATTTTCAAGGCACTGAAAAGGTGGAAAAAACGCTTCGTGGGGGCGACTGGAAGAAAAAAATTCACAATTGTGCAAGCAGATTTCCAGCAGGGCTAAATATAAAAATGATTTAATGTATATATTCATTGATATAGCGACAACAAATGGCATGGCAACAGTATATTCTTATATTGACATACATGTATTAATAGGTCAATGTGCGTGACATGAAGATTACACTTCAATGCCATTTACCTTTGTAGTGAAATGGAAACAGTTTACAGACGGCAATACCGATGTAGTAGAGTTAACACTCATGCTTTCTGAGATTTCTGAGATGTGTTATCTAAACTAAGCAAACTCCTTCAATTGCTTTTCAGTGGCTTTTGTTTCAAGATAACATGATGATTTAAGAAATTTGAGTTAAGAGTTTGAGTGCTAACTCTGCTACATCTGTAGCTTGTTCCAGTGCACTTTTTTTTATTGTTCTAGGGTGAATCTGTAACGCCCCAGAGTGGCATTACCACCTTTGCACCTCATTACTGTCTTTACTGGTTAACATCATGACATCTGTGTATTTATTTCAGGTCCAAACACTGTGCATTTCCTATTTTGAAACAGTTTATGTTAACATGTAATGTGCCTGGTTCACCAGCCAGTGGCAGTGTAAATGGCAGAGCTACAGTTAGAGAGTATTGAACCCTTCTTTCCATTCTAACTCTTCCTCTAAGGAGGGGAGGGGACTAGTTAGTTAAAGGTCAGTTTAGCTTACCCCCTGCTAGGGGAAAGAAGCAAGGGCTGGGCACTTCACCGTTGGACGTGCCCCAGCTATGAAAAGCAAGTCAGCTAGAGCACCTTTAGTACTGCTTGACAAGGAGGCTACAGCTTAAAGTCTCAGAAGCCAGGAGGACTTTTCCCTAGACAAATCTAGAGACAGATCAGACTACAAAGTGAAGTACAGCATAAAGAAGAAGCTGAGTTCTATAGCCAGCCTGTACAGCAGAACCGTAGAGCTACAGATGTAGCAGAGAGGAGTTTGCCTGCCACAGTTTTAATGCTAAAGCCTGCTGGGACCATGACAAAGTCTGTAAATAGTTTGTAGAAACCTGTATCGAAAGTAAACTGCTTTTCAACTTCATCACAAGGCCTGGACTCAATTTTTTCTTCCTCCCCAAGTTCTCTTTTCCCCTTTTTCTGCTGCGGATGACAGAGCCTGGGGTCCAGCGTATCCATGTAAGAGCACTGTTACACATGCACAAAACATTAAGGGACATTATAGGCCACCCTATACCACTCGGCCATTCCTACACTTGGGTACCAACACCATTTCTTAAAGAGACTCCGTCATGTTGTTGCTTCATTGCAACTGGCGTCACGAAACACTTATCTCATTTAAAAAGGACCACTTGCGGAATGCGCCTCTGTTGCATTTGGCGCCCCCAAACAGGATTTACGTGTGTGTCCTTCTACCACAAAGCCTATAGAACATGATTTACGTGTGTCTCCTTCTACTACAAAGCCTATAGAACAGGATTCACGTGTGTGTCTTTGGATTATAAAGCCTATAGAATTGACAAACAACCCATTAAAAATTACTTTATTACGTTTGCTGCGGACCAAAAAGTGCAGAAAAGTGCTTGTCGGAATCCGAAGGGTTAATTCGCCATTTTTTCCAGTAACGGCGCATCATCTTCTTGTACAATCAGAGCTGGAAAAATGGAACACCCAGCTTTAGAGTGGGAAAATCCAGCCCTGCTCACAGGGAACAACATTCCAGCACAGAGAAAGGGAGTGAGGAATCCTCCCCTAAAGCCCCTCGTCCTTCACCAGTTTGTGCCAGCGTGAAAGGAAGCAAGATGGCGCGTTCTTGGCAGATAGACTGAGGCGGTATGCGTTGGGGGAATGAACTGCCCGAAGTGCAGGACACCCCTCAGGAGATTTGAGTATCCCAATCGCAGCGACATTCCAAGACGGTGCCCTAGGCATTCCCCGTGCCGGCGGGTGCGGCGGAGACGGACGGAGTTCCCACTCCGCAGCCCCGGGAAGAGAGGCCCATGGGAAGGCCTGAACCCAATGGTGCCCCCGGAGGTGACGGCACATGCACAAGACAAGTGGAAGTACAAGCGGGCCATAGAGGACTGGGTCATTCGCATATGGGACCAACCACAGCCCTGAGATCCCCTTTTAGAACAGAGAACAGAGTCAGTGGTTCTCAGTCCAATGGGGCAGCTGTTTCCTCTTGGATGTGTGGTGATTTGCTCTGGTAGACAGGCTAGCAGACGCAGTATAGTGGCAACCACAAAGTCTTTAACTTAAACAGTTCAATGTTTTATTCAGACATAAGGAAAAGCAAAAAGTGACATTTTGCAGTCTGGTTGTTTGTTCACACCACATTGATATAGGCCAGTAAAGACCCGGGATGGAGTGTGAAGCCACCCACCCAGCACTTTGGCTACTGCCAGTAAGAGCCGGCCCAGATCAGCTTACAGCCATACTAAAATAGCAACGTGTCAACCAGCACTAGCTGCCGCTGACACTTGAAAATACCGGGCTCTTACTTCACCGAGGCCAGGACCCTCTTTGACACATACCTTCCATCAACAACAGACCCTTCCGCCTTCCTACATACCTCCCCCCTTTGTTCAACCCTGAGGGGGTGAACACTTGCCAGACTGTAAGCGGCCTGCCTGTAAGCGACCTGCCCTGTGTTCCACTGAGAACTTGAAGTTCTGTAACGACAAGAACCATCTGGTGACCCAAGCATTCCTCTCTTTGGCTTGGCTCATCCACTTGAGTGGTCGTTCACCAGACAGAACTTTCTCCACAACAGATAATAGCGGAAAGACTCGAGTGCCCACTTGATGGCCAGGCACTCTCTCTCCACTATACCCCTAGTCTCGGCTAGGGTAAGTTTGCAGCTCAGGAAAACAATGGGATGTTCCTCCCCATTGATTTCCTGAGAGAGTACAGCTCCGAGGCCTACTTCAGAGGCATCGATCTGTACCACAAACTCCCTCTTGAAGTCGGGCGTCACCAAAACCGATGACCCGCACAGGACCGACTTCAATGCGGAAAAAGCTTCTTCCGCCTGGTCATTCCAGCGGACCATCACGGACTTCCGTCCCTTCAGGAGCCCTGTCAACGGAGCCGCTAAAGTGGCAAAATGGGGAACGAACCAGCGACTTAAAAAGATCAAAATAGACAGATCGCCAGGACCGGATGGCATACACCCCCGTATCCTAAGGGAATTAAGTAATGTCATAGCCAGACCCTTATTTCTGATATTTGCGGACTCTTTACTGACAGGGAATGTCCCACAGGATTGGCGCATGGCAAATGTGGTGCCAATATTCAAAAAGGGTCCAAAAACAGAGCCTGGAAACTATAGGCTGGTAAGTTTAACATCTGTTGTGGGTAAACTGTTTGAAGGTTTTCTGAGAGATGCTATGTTAGAGCATCTTAACGGAAATAAGCAAATAACGCCATATCAGCATGGCTTTGTGAGGGATCGGTCATGTCAAACTAATTTAATCAGTTTCTATGAGGAGGTAAGTTCTAGACTTGACAGCGGCGAATCAATGGATGTCGTGTATCTGGACTTCTCCAAAGCATTTGACACTGTACCGCATAAAAGGTTAGTATATAAAATGAGAATGCTCGGACTCGGAGAAAACGTCTGTAAGTGGGTAAGTAACTGGCTCAATGATAGAAAACAGAGGGTGGTTATTAACGGTCCATACTCAGATTGGGTCACTGTCACTAGTGGGGTACCTCAGGGGTCAGTATTGGGCCCTATTCTCTTCAATATATTTATTAATGATCTTGTAGAAGGCTTGCATAGTAAAATATCAATTTTCGCAGATGACACTAAACTGTGTAAAGTAATTGACACTGAAGAGGACAGTATACTACTACAGAGGGATCTGGATAGATTGGAGGCTTGGGCAGATAAGTGGCAGATGAGGTTTAACACTGACAAATGTAAAGTTATGCACATGGGAAGGAATAATGCAAGTCACCCATACATACTAAATGGTAAAACACTCGGTAACACTGACATGGAAAAGGATCTAGGAATTTTAATAAACAGCAAACTAAGCTGCAAAAAACAGTGTCAGGCAGCTGCTGCCAAGGCCAATAAGATAATGGGTTGCATCAAAAGGGGCATAGATGCCCGTGATGAGAACATATTCCTACTACTTTACAAATCACTGGTCAGACCACACATGGAGTACTGTGTATAGTTCTGGGCTCCAGTGAACAAGGCAGACATAGCAGAGCTAGAGAGGGTCCAGAGGAGGGCAACTAAAGTAATAACTGGAATGGGGCAACTACAGTACCCAGAAAGATTATCAAAATTAGGGTTATTCACGTTAGAAAAAAGACGACTGAGGGGAGATCTAATTACTACGTATAAATATATCAGGGGTCAGTACAGAGATCTATCCCATCATCTATTTATCCCTAGGACTGTGACTGTGACGAGGGGACATCCTCTGCGTTTGGAGGAAAGAAGGTTTGTACACAAACATAGAAAAGGGTTCTTTACGGTAAGAGCAGTGAGACTATGGAACTCTCTGCCTGAGGAGGTGGTGATGGTGAGTACAATAAAGGAATTCAAGAGGGGCCTGGATGTATTTCTGGAGTGTAATAATATTACAGGATATAGCTACTAGAGAGGGGTCGTTGATCCAGGGAGTTATTCTGATTGCCTGATTGGAGTCGGGAAGGAATTTTTTATTCCCCTAAAGTGAGGAAAATTGGCTTCTACCTCACAGGGTTTTTTTGCCTTCCTCTGGATCAACTTGCAGGATGACAGGCCGAACTGGATGGACAAATGTATTTTTTCGGCCTTATGTACTATGTTACTATGTTACTATAATGGCCCACCATTCCCAAGAACAACTTTATTTGCCTAGTGGTGACAGGTCTGGGCCAATTCCAAATCGCCTCTATTTTGTTTCCTTGGGGTTTGATGACTCCGCGTCCAATGACATACTCCAGGTACTTAGTCTCCTCTAACTATATCGCACATTTTTTTGGGTTAGCGGTCAGTCCAGCCTTCCTAAGGGAATCCACTGCAGCCTAAACTTTTAGTAGATGAATATCGTCCAGGTAAGCTGAAGAGTACCGACGATGTGGACGAAGTACAATGTCCATGAGCCGTTAAAAAGTGGCAGGGGCGCAAAGCAGACCAAAGGGTAACACCTTATATAGGTATAGCCCTTCTGGTTTGATGAAGGCAGTTTTGTCTTTGGCAGCCTCCATCAAGGGTACCTGCCAGTACCCTTTGGTGAGGTCCAAAACAGAAAAATACCGAGCTTGACCTAACCTGTTAATAAGCTCATCCACCCGAGGCATGGGATATGCATCAAACTTGGAGATTTCGTTTAGTTTGCAAAAATCGTTACAGAACCGTAATGTCCCGCCCGGCTTGGGTATTAAGACTATCCAACTGGCCCATTCACTTTTGGACTCCTTAATGACGTCTAGCTGCAGCATTAGCTGCACTTCCTCCGCAAAGGCTTGTCACCGAGCCTCAGGTACCCGGTATGGTTTTAACCAGACTTTTGCCTGAAGCTCAGTGATAATGTTATGCCGGATTATGGAATTGCGTCCAGGGAGGTCCGAGAACACATCTGTGTTCCGACTAATGAACTCCCTGGCTTCCTGAGCCTGTTTAGCGGAGAGGCTGTCAGCAATTTTCACTGTGGCAGCCGCTTCCCTTGCTTCAGACAGAGGGGCCGAAACCGCTTTCCCTAGAAACCTGTCTTCAGTACAGGTTTACCTATCTTTCCATGGTTTGAGCAGATTCACATGGTACACCTGCTATGGCTTTCGCCTCCTTGGCTGGTGTATCTTGTAATCTACCTCTCCAATTTTTTCAAGTGCCTCGTAGGGTCCCTGCCACATAGATAGGAACTTAATGTCTACGGTTGGTACCAGAACCAATACCCAATCACTTGAGTTAAAGTTCCGGCCCGAGCCTGCCGATTATAGACCTACTCTGGGCTCACTGTGCTGCCTCCATATGTTCCATAACCAGAGGTAACACTGTTTCCATCCGTCTTTGCATCGAGGTGACGTACTCAACAACACTTTTGTGTGGTGTGGGTTGTTGTTCCCACGCCCCTTTTGCCACGTCCAACAGATCACGAGGGTGTCTGCCGTATAGTAGTTCGAAGGGTGTCTCCCACCATCACAATTAGCGGGGTTGTCTCCAATTGGCGGTCACCCCTACCGCTGGCCCTTCAGACTCAGGTTCCCAGGGTTCTGGTTTTCCCCCTGAGCCGGGCCACTCTGCTAGGGTTACATCTGTCTCACGGGTATCAGTAACTTTCATATCCGGCCATAGTGCCGGGAAAACGGGGAAGTCTCTCCCAATTATTAGTTCTTACTGTAATTTTGTGGCGCGGCCACCTCATGAGTCCACCTGCCGGCCACCGTTGACAGAGAGACCAGGGCGGTGGGATAGTCCTTTAAGTCTCCATGAATGCACACAATGACGACTTTTTGGCCAGTATACTCGGCGGGCCGCACCAGGGCAACTCTTACCTAGGAAACCAAGCTCCTTGAATCCAGCAGTGCCACCGCCAGAGTGTCCCCCACTTCCACCTGGCACAGGAGGCTATTGTCTATAGTATCGGAGGTACCTGTGGCACACAGCTTCCTGGCATACAATGAGTGGGGGTAGCCATAATTGGTATCCATGGTTTCACCCCGATGGGGACAGTCGGCCATTATGTGTCCAGGCTCCTGACACGACCAGCAGACCACTGGGGCTGGGTCTGCAGAGGATACGTCCCGGGCATGTTTTGCTGGCACCAGTCGCCGGGTCTGGGGTGGATATTTCCTGGGTTTGATGGGCCCCCTCCCTAAAGAACCCCCCTCTAGTTTTCTGGTGGCCTTGTAGCGCTCCACCAGGTCGACCATCTCTCAAGCATTACCAGGAGAAACCTGGCCAATCAAGTGCTGGAGAGGGTACGGCAAAGCCCGAACACATTCGCCAACAGACGGTTCAGCATAGCAGTGGGAGTCAATACGTCAGGCTGTAGCCATTGTTGCAACCGGTGTAGCAGGTCATAATATTGTGGTCTGGCGGGTTCAGCCAGGTTAAATTCCCACTGATGCACCCGCTGGGCCCGGACCAATACATTCACCACCAGTCTTGTCAGGATCTCACGTTTTACGGTCGGGTAGTCGGCCGCCTGATCATCGGGTAGATCAAAAAACACTTGCTGGGGTCCAGACGCCAGGAATTGAGCAACAACCTCAGACCACTGGTCTCAGGGTAACCTCTCCCTCACGGCCAACTTTTCGAACACCGCCAGATAGGTTTCAACGTCATCCGAGGGAGTCATCTCAGGGATCGCCTCACGGACAGCTTCTGGGACGTTTGAGATGCTCGTGCCGCTTAAAATGCCATCACATGTTGTAATAACAGCTGGTTCGTTTCCTGCTGATGCTTGTTAGCCTCCACACATAAGGAAAAACAAAAAGTGACATTTTGCAGTCTAGGTGTTTGTTCACACCCTGAAAAGTCCACAGAACAAAAAACCTTCACTTGGTTTGCAGTTTCTCCACAGCAGGCTTTAGGTACCTGTTTCTCAGCATGTGGCTCCCAGCCCTTTTGCACGGCACAAGTTTTCATATCCCAAAACACACAGGGACTGACAGCGCTCCACTGTCAGAGAGGAGTAATCCAGACTGCTGGCTGGGTTTGATATAGGCCAGTAAAGACCCGGCATGGAGCGTGGGGAGAAGCCACCCACCCAGCACTTTGGCTACTGCCAGTAAGAGCCGGCCTGGATCAGCCATACTAAAATAGCAACATGTCAACCAGCACTAGCTGCCGCTGACACTTGAAAATACCGGGCTCTTACTTCACCGAGGCCAGGAACCTTGCATCTTCCTACAGATGATAAGACCGGGCGGGAGATCTTTGTGGGACATTGCTCTGTGAAGCGTCCTTATCTGCCCCAGGCAAGGCACAGTCTTTATAAAGGAGACAGAGTGGAATACACTCCTATGGAGTCCCTCCAGGGACCCTTCTCTACGGCAGTGATCCTTTTGGAGAAACCCCCTGGTACAGCCAACGACACCGGAGACATGGCTGGAAGACCCAACTACTGTGGGTAGAGTGTGCTGTCTGCAGGAATTGGCAGATGGTGTCCTACGCTTCCGCGAGAGGTCTCAGCCAGAGCAGGATCCACTCATCCCAGGATTGCCTGCGCCCCACGTGTGTCTAATGGGCTGTGTGTCGACCAACACCTTTTCCTTCAGCCCATAAGCCTCGGCAAGAGACAGGGCTGTCCAAGATCCCTTACCACGTGAACTGGAACACCTACCCGCTACCTGGCAGCCGGAGGTACTGGATCCCATTTGCCTGGCAGGAGTTTCCGGACAGTTCTACCCGGACACTTCCCAGGTCCGACAGTAGGTGTCGCCAAAGCACCACTATTGCAACTCTGCTCACTTACCAGAGGCAGGACAAACCTCTCATCAGCTTCAGTAGCAGCAGCAGCAGCAGCGAGGAGGATCTGAGATCCTTTATCTATGGAACCTCTTTAGCATCTAAAGAAAAAAGAATAAGGACTTCTGGGAGCCACTTTGTGGACTGGACCTGAAGGGTGAGGTCTCTGTTGTTGGCATTGCTTTTATGTTTAGTTGCCCTATTTCTGTCCTCACCCAGATGGCCATGCTAATTATGACTCCCCCCAGCTACAGAAGAATATCCCAGGTTGCATACGGTTACGCCAAATTCCCTTTTCCCCCTTTCTCAGGTTAATTGGGAGCCCCCCTTTGCCAAAAGGGTTCTCAGTACCTTTGTTATTCTTATACCCATGTGGATTACAAATGACATTGTTGCCGTATGTGGATTACAAAAAATGACGTTACTACCTCATATGGATTACAAATAATGACATTATTTCCCATGGATTAGAAAGGAACTTTTTGCACTACTTGATTCCCGTTTGGTGCATTTCATCCATGAACATGGAAGAAAAGGACTCTAAAGTGAAGTTATTGCACTATTTGTATACCTTATATATGTGTCTTATATTTCTGCACTAACGTTCTTACTGTTTCAGTAATGTTTGAAGAATTGTGCCCATTGTGTGTATTTCTTTACAGGCGATTTATTGTGACATCATGAACTTTAAATGAACTTTGGTATAATTATTTTGTTAGCCAGATAGTCAGCGCCTTACTATTCTAGCTTTTATGGACTGCCTCTGAGGACGTTAGGTTACGTCAAAAGCCGCAATGTGACATCATGAACTATAAATGGACTTTGATATAATTATTTTGTTAGACAGATAGTCAGCGCCTTACATTTCTAGCTTTTATGGACTGCCTCTGAGGACATTAGGTTACGCCACAAGCAGGTCTAACATCGTCATTGCTCATATTGACTGCCTCTGAGGATGGTAATACTAATGGTTCTTATTTTGCCTTGTGTTAGCTAGATAGCCTAGGTATTATACTGTACTGTATAATTGCTACACTGGGGGAACCAAGTGGTAAATCACAAGCAGATCTAACATTGTCGAGGTTAACCCGCTGCTAATATGTGTTTGGAGGGAATAGTCCTCCTGGAGGTATGGGAAAGCACTGCCTCCTCCTCCTAATTTGTGTATGTTCTAAGGCCTTGCGCATTGCTAAGAAAAACTTTGAAGCTACCTGTTTAGACATCAAGGTGACAAAATGTAAATCATTGGTGCTAGGAAGGGAATACAGGTTGAAGCCACCCTTCTATTTGCGGGCGTCTCATACTATCGTGGAGGGATTACAGTACACGACACCCCCACGCTTCCGGTGGTACTAGAGCTCGGTATCCACAATTTGAGAGTATTTGAGCGCTTTGCGCAGTATTTGTTCGGTTCACTGCGAGATGGAAATCCGTGGTAAGACACCCTACTCATACATGCAGGAATCTATTGGTAGCTGTGTCTATATCTATATATGTGTGTAATAGTCTGCAAGTTCATGCAGCAGTTTAACTTTTTCTTGGTACCCTTATAGCACCTCCTAAGCACAAGCCGAGGACGGCTTGGTTTTAAGTAAGGGGGAATGTAACACCCCAGAGTGGCATTACCACCTTTGCACCTCGTTACTGTCTTTACTGGTTAACATCATGTCGTCTGTGTAAATATTTCAGGTCCAAACACTGTGCATTTCCTATTTTGAAACTGTTTATGTTAACATGTAATGTGCCTGGTTCACCAGCCAGTGGCAGCGTAAATGGCAGAGCTACAGTTAGAGAGAATTGAACCCTTCTTTCCATTCTAACTCTTCCTCTAAGGAGGGGAGGGGACAAGTTAGTTAGAGGTCAGTTTAGCTTACCACCTGCTAGGGATGAGACTAGCTTACCCCCTGCTAGGGGAAAGAAGCAAGGGCTGGGCAGTTCACCATTGGACGTGCCCCAGCTATGCAAAGCAAGCCAGCTAAAGCACCTTTAGCTCTGCTGGACATGGAGGCCACAGCTTAAAGCCTCATAAGCCAGGAAGAGTTTTCGCTGGACAAATCTAGAGACCGATCAGACTACAAAGTGAAGTACAGCGTAAAGAAGAAGCTGAGTTCTATAGCCAGCCTGTCAATACAGCAGAGCCAGAAAGCAACAGATGTAGCAGAGTGGAGTTTTGAGAAACGTTTATTGACAGTAAAGCTGCTTTTCAACTTCATCACAAGGTCTGGACTCAATTTATTCTTTATCCCCAAGTTAACTTTCCCCTTTTTCTGCTGCAAACGACAACACCTGGGGTCCAGCGTATCCAGGTAGGAGCATCGTAACACGTGCACGAAACATTAAGGGACATTATAGGCCACCCTATACCACTCGGCCATTTCTAAACCTGGGTACCGACACCATTTCTTAAAGGGACTCCGTCACGTTGTTTCTTCATTGCAACTGGCATCACAAAACACTTATCTCATCTTAAAGGGACCCCTTGCGGAACGCGCGTCTGTTGCAAATAAATGCATCCAGGTGATTGCTCCTTTTGGTTTTAAATTTGATAGCAGTCAGCCCTGCAAATATGTCTTAAGCAAGAGCCTGTTTTGGCTTGAAACATGTAGACATAGATTGTCTCTTCTGTTTTATGGATTAATAAATAAAAACGTGGACTTTATGAAATCCCGGAACATTCATTCATGCTGCTTTTGTCAAATCATACAACGCTACTGATAAAAAAAAGTAGATCTTGTGTTTTAATAAGGGAAAGGTTAACATCGTTTCGGCATTTTGCTTACACAAATCGCACATATCATTACTTAGTGGGGTTGTCAACCTTGGACAATCCTCACCCTTTTGAAGAGTCTCTAGAGCAAAAGCTCAACACAAAGTATCCTTCTGCTGGAACCCCTAGCAATCAGCTGTGGTGGAATTCAGAGTTACAGTAAGTGCTCAATTTCCCTGCAGCACCACCACAGGAGAAATGAAGTAGTGCAAAGTGAACATTCAAATCTCTGTAATGCAGAACCTTCTAAAACTCAGAGCTCCTGACATGGCATATGGAAATGATTTTCTAAACAAGGAAATTCCTTTTAGCTTAGATCAGTTCAGTTATAACCAGGGTGGATAAAAATCAATGATTTAAAAAAAAAAAAATTGGATTTTTTTTATTTAAATCGGATTTTTTTTATTTAAATCGGATTTTTTTATATGAAATGCTTTTTGAGGAAAATATATTACCATCCAAAGGTTTTCCATCATGAAATAAAGATTTGTTTTTTAATTATGTAGAATAAGGCTAAATATGTTTATTTTTTTGGTAAATAAATTCCATTAATCCATTCACAATGGGAGGGAAGAAATGCAAATGAGCTCTTAACAAGCTTTGCCTCTAATGCCACCAGATGTAAGGCATCTATCCTATAAGTCAATATTCAGCTCTTAAAATAAGCATTGAAACATGACTTGGATATTAAATAAGCCAGCACCTCATCTGCAGACAGCTGTTTCGGGGTGATTGCCCCTCATCAGTGCAGAGCAGAGAGTACTGGCTTAACTGGGTAGGAGGCCTGTGTCCGAAACAGCTGTCTGCAGATGAGGTGCTGGCTTATTTAATATCCAAGTCATGTCTCAAGGCTTATTTTAAGAGCTGAATATTGACTTATAGGATAGCTGCCTTACATCTGGTGGCATTAGAGGCAAATCTGTAAAAAATAAATCAAGGCAACTGGACTTACTGTAGATTTCTTGAAAACGTTTCACTCATTCTTCAAGAAATCTACAGTAAGTCCAGTTGCCTTGATTTATTCTTTACAGATATACCATGACCTGGATAAATGAGAACCTTCACAGACATTAGAGGCAAAGCTTGTTAAGAGCTCATTTGCATTTCTTCCCTCCCAGAATTCCAGAGGAGCATGTATGGCCTAAAAGTCTCCTCACACTGATTATGGTGCTCTCTCCCTAAGGAGAGTTAGTTTCCCCCTTTGTCCATTCACAATGTCATGCTCTTCCAAAGGTTTTTGTAAGATTATTGGGCAGTTTCTCTGCCTACAAGATATTATCACAGATGCTTGGTTTACTTTTGCAGTTCTCAAAACTGAATTTGACTCAGCAGAGATCACATGCCTCTTCTTCACAGCAAAAATGTTATAACATGAACAGAGTTGAGAAAAAGACCTTAATCCTAACTTCTACAAACCTTTGAATACAGAATCAACCTAATCAAACTAATATGAAAAGTTGTTATTCTAAAAATCTTCATCTACTTGCATATTATAAGTTATACCAGGAAGAATTAGTCTTTATGAGACTTCGCAAAGTAATAACTTTGGCTCATAGGAGCCAATACATTCTAATACTGTACGGAGCGCTCGCTCTGTATAGTATTTAAACGAAGTATTATGCGAATTGACATGGGATGTTTCATCCGAAGTCGATTTGCTCATCCCTAATACAGTCCCATGTAAATAACATCATCCACTTCAACAGCCGCCATCAGCATACAGTCCCATGTAAATAACATCACCTTGCCCCAGCCCCCTCCAACATTCAGTCCCATGTAAATAACATCACTCTCTCCCACAGCTGTCATCAATATACAGTCCCATGTAAATATCATCACACCCTCCCCCAGCCCCCCAATATACAGTCCCATGTAAATAATATGACCCCCTCCCATAGCCGCCATCAACATACATTCCCATGTAAATAACATCACCCCCTCCCCAGCCGCCTTAAACATACATTCCTATGAAAATAACATCCCTCCCTTCAGCCCTAACATACAGTCCCAGTTAAATAACCACAACTCCCAGCATTCCTCTGCCTCTCCCTTCACTTACCTCTCCTCATATAGCAGACATCACCACAGCTTCTTCACCCAGGTCTTCTCCTATTCACTGCTGTCCTCTCCTGCACTGGTCACATGATGGTGACATCTTCGGAAAGTCTTTCTCAACCACTGCCTGTTTTAATGGTCAAATGACCTGTGATGTCATCACAGGTCCTTCAGCTCTTCCAGTGCATTAGATCCAATTGTATTGCCGTCCTGAGGACTGCAATACAGTTGTATCTAGCTGGCAGGCAGGCAGGACATTCGTGGCCTGGGACAAAGCATCAGGGGCCCAGGCCCCGAATGCTTTAACCTAGCAACTCCCCTGATCCTTATATTGATGACCTACAGGGGCAGACTGGGAACTTAAAGGGGCCCTGGAAAAAACTAAAAGTGGCCCCATGTTGGAGGCAGTTCCAAACTTACAGAAGGTGGGGCAAAACAATTAGATGTGGTCCACAATACCATGTTGTGGCACAAAATAATGTCCCAGTGGAACCAAATACCACAGTGCAGCACAACATACCTCCCAGAAGCTGCCCTTTTTTTGGTGGCCAGGACCAGATCCCAAGTTCCATCTTCCTAATCCACTTGCTACAGGATGGTAATACAGTTGAATTCAGGAGTGAGGAGGGCAACTAGGTCAGTCAGGTACATAGATTCTTGACACTCCCAATGTTATTTAACTCAAGGAGCATCAGAGCATTACATATTAGGCTGGCAGCTGTGAGTGGGGCCCAGGCGGCCCTCTGGCTATCGGCCCATTGGTAAGTTTCCCTGTAGGTCTATGGCCAGTCCGCCCCTGATTACCTACTTTTCAGTGCTGGAGCTAGCTCTTGAATGGAGAGGAAGCACAGCTCCATTCAATGTGCAGTGGCCATCCTGGGTTACTGCAGATTAGCTCCCATTGAAGTGAATGATAACTGAGCTGCAATAACCCAGCACGGCCACTACACTTTGAATGGAGCTGTGTTTCCTGTCCCATTCATAATGCCAATTCCAGTTCCAGAGGCTGCAGGGAACAACTGGTCGGCAGAGTGCTGGGTATCGGGCCCTTACAGATTGGATATCAATGATCTATCTTGAGGATAGGTCATCAGTATCAGGAGCCTAGAAAAACTCTTTAACCCATTCCTGATGAGCAATAGCCTCCAGTTCACTATTTTTCTTGTAGATGTTTGAAAAGATTTCATTGTGTCTCTAAAGTTTTAACATATGGCATAAGACACAAATATACAGCTTATACTAATAGTTATTTTCAAGTTTTGATGTTACCTCCTCTTAGAGGTTCAATGTCCCAAAATCTGCCTGCACTGCTTAGGCTAGTTTCCACCTTCATTTGCAGATCTGGCAAGCTGTTCAGGCAGAGAACATATTACTTTAGATTTTGTTCCCAATGAAGTCAATAGAAAACAATTTACGTACTTAATGTATGATGTAATCTAGAATAAACACTACATATGAATAGGCATTCATGAAATTCACATTCATCTACATTGCAGTAAGAAAAGAAATCAGCACAAAGAGCACTCAGTTTAAATATTTTAATATACTCTCAGACAAGTCATTTAAAAAATATAGATTATCACATAAAAATAATAGCTTTACGAATACAGAAAAATGTTATTAAAAGGAAGGCTGAACATCAAGTCAGATAAATTCTTATATAAATAAAATGCTTGTCTTTGAAATATGTTATATCAATAGGAATTGAAAATGTACTTACTGTAATTTAACAAAAATGTTGGTCAGTGTTATTAAGCTAGTGAGTTTTTAAGGCAAAAGCGCCCTCTATTGATAAATATGAGATACTAACATTAAATGAAATGAAACTAGATGTGTTTTGTTGGAAATAATTTATTCTATTCCGCCTTTATAAATTCAAACTTAATATACAGAAATCTGACTTATAAATGCATTTATCTATATCATTCACTTCTGTACTGCTATTGTTATCCAGCTATTTGTACCATCATGTTATGATCAGTCATCATATCTGCATTGTTATAGCCTAATAAAATACTGAATATACACATACACACCAGTTTTTTTTTACTGTTTATCACTTGTGTTTTAGGAAAAAAAAGATAGCAGTGCTGGATCTACCATAAGACAGAAGCCAACAGCTTTCAACAGGTTTCATTTACTATGGGGTCTGGAGGGTTTATGGCATTTTACCGGACAGAGCTTTCAATGCAGATTTTAACATATAAACCTATGTAATAAACTTAGCACAATCAATTAGGTCACCTCCCCATACAATGCACAAAATCTACATAATCTCATCCCAGGAAAGGAGTCAAAAATACCCAAAATGTATGAACAAATATCAAATATTTTATTAATGCATGTCACTAGTAGTGTTGAGCGCGAATATTCGTATTACAAATTTTTATTGCGAATATCAGCACTTCGAGAATTCGTGAATATTTAGAATATAGTGCTATCTATTCGTGATGACGAATATTCATTTTTTTAGCTTTTTTTTAACACAGTACACATCAGGTGGTCATCCCTCCCTTCTTCTAGCTTGTAGGCCAATGAGAAGGCTTTGTCACAGTTTAGCAACATCCCTAGCAACCAATAGAAAAGTTACCTACCCCTTCACTATATAAATTAAGACACTCCCCAGCAGGCATTTTGTGGAGTTTCATGTGAGAGAGAGAGGAGCTTGAATACTGTGCTGTGCTTTTTCTAATAACATTGCAAATAGCAAATAAATAATCCTGATAGTTAGTGTTAGATAGTAATAGGGAATTGTGTAGCTGAATAGCTGATAGGGTCCAGTGCAGGGTGTAGTGTAGGTTATAGAGATAGCTGAAATATATAATCAATATAGTTAGTGTTAGATAGTGTAGGTTAGTTAGGGCATAGTGTAGCAGATAGATTCCAGTGCAGGGTGTAGTGTAGGTTATAAAGTTAGTTAGCTGAAATATATAATCCAGATAGTAATTTAGTGCTAGATAGTGTAGGTTATAGAGATAGTTAGCTGAAATATATAATCCATATAGTTAGTGTTAGATAGTATTGGTTATAGTGTGTGGCAGGAAAATAAATGTGCAATGTGCATGTGAGAGAGATTACTCTGCTGTCCATACATACATGCTACAGAAATAGTGCTGTGATGTCCCAACAATACTAAGTTCAACAATCAGTATTATGTTTTCAGACCTGATTAAAGGTGAAGTTTTATGTATTGCGCTAAAATATTCGAATCAATAGTGGCAATTTGCGCGATCTCGAATACTTTGAAAAACTCTATCTGCATATAAAGCTATTGTTATGACATGCATGGAATTTTAATCTAAAACAGTGCTGATGTACAATTACTTACCGTGATCAGGAGTTCTTCCTCACTATCTCGAAAGTTGCTGCAAACCATTTTCATCACTTATGTAGCTAATAGTGCGTGCGTGTGGACGTGCGCGCGTGCATAATAACGCAATCGAAAAGAATATCACGAATATCACGATATCACAAATATTTGGCGAATATTTGCATAAATATTTGTGATATACACTCACCTAAAGAATTATTAGGAACACCATACTAATACGGTGTTGGACCCCCTTTTGCCTTCAGAACTGCCTTAATTCTACATGGCATTGATTCAACAAGGTGCTGATAGCATTCTTTAGAAATGTTGGCCCATATTGATAGGATAGCATCTTGCAGTTGATGGAGATTTGAGGGATGCACATCCAGGGCACGAAGCTCCCGTTCCACCACATCCCAAAGATGCTCTATTGGGTTGAGATCTGGTGACTGTGGGGGCCATTTTAGTACAGTGAACTCATTGTCATGTTCAAGAAACCAATTTGAAATGATTTGAGCTTTGTGACATGGTGCATTATCCTGCTGGAAGTAGCCATCAGAGGATGGATACATGTTCTCATTCTGTTACGCCAAATTCGGACTCTACCATTTGAATGTCTCAACAGAAATCGAGACTCATCAGACCAGGCAACATTTTTCCAGTCTTCAACAGTCCAATTTTGGTGAGCTCGTGCAAATTGTAGCCTCTTTTTCCTATTTGTAGTGGAGATGAGTGGGGTCTTCTGCTGTTGTAGCCCATCCGCCTCAAGGTTGTGCGTGTTGTGGCTTCACAAATGCTTTGCTGCATACCTCGGTTGTAACGAGTGGTTATTTCAGTCAACGTTGCTCTTCTATCAGCTAGAATCAGTCGGCCCATTCTCCTCTGACCTCTAGCATCCACAAGGCATTTTTGCCCACAGGACTGCCGCATACTGGATGTTTTTCCCTTTTCACACCATTCTTTGTAAACCCTAGAAATGGTTGTGCGTGAAAATCCCAGTAACTGAGCAGATTGTTAAATACTCAGACCGGCCCGTCTGGCACCAACAACCATGCCACGCTCAAAATTGCTTAAATCACCTTTCTTTCCCATTCTGACATTCAGTTTGGAGTTCAGGAGATTGTCTTGACCAGGACCACACCCCTAAATGCATTGAAGCAACTGCCATGTGATTGGTTGACTAGATAATTGCATTAATGAGAAATAGAACAGGTGTTCCTAATAATTCTTTAGGTGAGTGTATATCGCGAATTCAAATATTGCCCCTGCCGCTCATTACGAGTCACTAGACAGTGGTACACACTAATGACCAATGCCCTACTGAACCCCAGGTCTTTCCAAGAGATGGTACCAGGTAATCATAAGAACAACTTCAATCTCGCCAGCCATTAATAATGAAGACCGACTAAACAGTGCGGTCTTCATTAGTTAAATAAAAGGCAGCTGTGGGCTAATTGGCCGGGTAGGTCTTGACCGCAGCATGATCACAACCTGACCGGATCATGACGGTGCCGTGCAGCGGCTAATTACATAAACAGCAGTCCACTGAAGATATAGGAACAGATATCTTAAGATAAGAGTTTTTGCACTAGAATATTGTGTGCCTGTGCCATTTTATTTTGTGTCAAATTAATGACCAGTACATGTTTGTAATAGTAAATCTGTGATTTTTTTTTATTTTTACAAAATGGTGTATTTTTTTATTTTTTGCTTAGGGTACTTTCACACTTGCGGCAGGACGGATCCGACATGCTGTTCACCATGTCGGATCCGTTCTGCGGCTATTTCGCCGTGCCCCGGGCCACCGCTCCGTCCCCATTGACTATAATGGGGACGGGGCGGAGCTCCGACGCAGCACGGCGGTGCATAGGGAAAGCCGCCGGACTAAAAAACCTGACATGCAGTAATTTTAGTCCGGCGGCTTTCGCCGTGCTGCGCCGGAGCTCCGCCCCCATCCCCATTATAGTCAATGGGGACGGAGCGGCGGCCCGGGGACACGGCGAAATAGCCGCAGGACGGATCCGACATGGTGAACAGCATGTCGGATCCGTCCTGCCGCAAGTGTGAAACTAGCCTTAATACCTTAAGTATTTTACACAATGTTTTAGACCACATTGGAGCTTGTATAATTTTTGGCACCACTTACCAAAAACATTTTCTCAGCTGCTATATAACTTTGATACGCAACCAGCAAACATATCATTGAATTGCAAAAATAACTTTTGGATGCGAGTGGCTCAGCTGGAGATTCACGCATTCCATTACCATTGAAGTTTAATTGTGATCGTCGCCATTTCCAAGGTTTCCTTAATAAAGCTGTATATATTTTTAAGTGCGACCCGCTTCATTTACAAGTGAAAAGAAAAAAGCTCTTGTGTGGGCCTCTCCATATATGGAAAAGGATATTGATAATTTGAACCATTTGAATGACTTTATCACTGATATGAGTCAAGCAGATCATTATTGTTGTTCCACAGCTGAAACTGCGACAAAGTACATAATCTGTGGCAAGGAAAACCTTTTTGTTGCAAAGTTTACTGCAGAATTTTGCCGTTAAATAGCTGATACTATGTACAATTTAGCAGGGCAGCAAAGTCAATTTCGGCAATGACTTTCTGAGTAAGTGAAGAATAAACTTGGCATAGTAGAAACCCCAGATGATATGGAGAACTTTATTCAATTGTGTATCAAAATTGATCATAGGCTTACTGAAAGAAGGGAAAAACTGTGAGCATTGGAAAATAGTCCTGCCTATTCTTCTACAACTTACTTCCTCGTAGAAACTTATTAGATTAGTTTGACAAGACCAATCCCTCATAAACTTGTGCTGACATTATGTTATACACTTATTTTCATAGAGATACATCAGAATAGAAGTTTTTGACCCCTATTTTTAAAAATCGGCACCACATTTGGAAAGGGCCAATCCTGTGGAATAGATCTTATCATTATAGAGTCCATGAATATCAGAAATAAGGGTCTGTCTATTACATTTCTTAACTCTCTTAGGATATGGTGGTGTATGCCATCTGGACCCAGTGATTTGTCTATTTAAATCTTTTTAAGACACCACTGCAATTTTTCCTGGGTCAGACAGGCCACATTTAATGGGGAGTTTACTTTAACACTCTGTATTTAAGACATTTGCTTTTTCCTCATAATTCTGTATAACTCCTCTCTCATCACTCTTTAAAGGGCCAGAGTGGCTACCTTTATCTGTCTTTTACTGTCACGGAACCATGAACCAGACGTACAACAAGAGATAAGTGAAAATAGAAGGCTTTATTGAAAATAAAGCTGTAAAGCAAAAGTCCAAACGGATGGTGAAACCGAGCAGAGTCTTTGCGAAGCCAGAGGTCAGGAACCAGAAGGGTAGTCAGACGAAGCCAGGATCAGGAACCAGCAGGGTAGTCAGACGAAGCCAGGATCAGGAACCAGCAGGGTAGTCAGACGAAGCCAGGATCAGGAACCAGCAGGGTAGTCAGACGAAGCCAGGATCAGGAACCAGAAGCAGCAGCAGTCTTAGAAGCATGTGAACACAAGAGGACCAAGCAAGGAACTGAAGCCACAGACCTCCTATATATATGAGCTAGGCATCCAGCTCCTCCCAGGGGAAGGAGGAGCCGCAGGGTGGAAGGCTGCAAGAAACCCAGGACCCAAGATGGCCGCCAGCACATGTCAAACGAAGGAGAGCAGCAAGCAGGTAAGACCATGACAGTACCTCCCCCTCAAGGGCCCCTCCTCCGCAGAGCACAAAACGGTTTCTGAGGGAAGCGTGCGTGGAAGGCTCGGAGCAAGGCAGGAGCATGGGACATCTGCGGAGGGAACCCAGGAACGCTCCTCTGGACCATAACCACGCCAATGGACCAAAAACTGCAACCGACCGCGGACCAGGCGTGAGTCCAGGATATTGCTCACCTCATATTCCTCACGATTGCCCACTTGGACCGGACGAGGCCGAGGAACCGAGGAAGTGAAACGATTACACACCAGTGGCTTCAACAGGGAGACATGAAACACGTTGGAGATCCGCATGCCAGGAGGAAGCGCAAGGGCATAGGCTACCGGGTTTACCCTGCGAAGCACTCGGAAGGGACCAACAAAGCGAGGCGCCAGCTTGGAAGTGGGCACTCGAAGGTTGAGGTTGCGGGTGGACAACCATACACGGTCTCCGACCTGGTAGGAAGGAGCAGGCGCTCGTCTGCGATCAGCCTGGAATCTCTGGCGCTGCGCAGAGACCTCAAGGGACTTCTGGATCTGTACCCAAGAAGCACGTAGGACGGAAAGGTGATCCTCCACAGCCGGAATATCCTGGGGAGAGAATACCTCCGGTAACACGGCAGGTTGGAACCCATAATTGGCCATGAAGGAGACGTCCCAGAGGAAGAGTTCACCGCCGTGTTCCTGGCAAACTCAGCCCAAGGCAGGAGGTCAACCCAATTGTCTTGGTGATCGGAGACATAGCAACGAAGGAATTGCTCCAAGGCCTGATTGGATCGTTCTGCGGCCCCATTGGACTGAGGGTGGTAGGCCGAGGAGAAGGAGAGATGAATCCCCAACTGGGAGCAAAAGGCGCGCCAGAACCTGGACACAAACTGACTCCCCCGATCCGACACAATCTCCTTAGGCAAACCGTGCAACCGGAAGACCTCCCTGGCAAAAATCGTGGCCAACTCTTGTGCAGAGGGTAACTTCTTGAGAGGAACACAGTGGCACATTTTGGAAAACCGATCCACAATCATGAGAATGACCGTATGGCCTCGGGATGCAGGGAGGTCCACAATGAAATCCATCCCCAGGTGTGACCATGGGCGCTCCCCGGTGGCTATGGGTTGCAGAAGGCCCAATGGAAGGTGCCGAGGGGACTTACTCTGGGCACAAACGGAGCATGCCGCTACATATGCGGCGATGTCGGAACGTAGGGAAGGCCACCAGAACAGACGTGAAACAGCCCAGGACAGCTGATTCTTTCCAGGATGCCCCGCGGTCTTGGAGTTATGGTAGGTTCGCAACAACCGAGTGCGCAACTCATCAGGCACAAAACATCTGCCGTTGGGTCTCCCAGAGGGAGCACCAGATGAGCCGCCAAATCTGCTCACCCAGGGAGAGGTCAGGCTGGTGCGAATGGCGGCCAGGATCTGATTCGGAGGTATGACCGAAGTCGGAATCGACTCCTCCCTGGACAGCTCGGAGTACTGCCGTGATAAGGCATCCGCCCTGATGTTCTTGGAACCGGGTAGGTAGGAGACCACGTAATTAAAACGTGACAAGAACAGAGCCCATCTGGCCTGACGTGGTGTCAATCTCTTGGCCTCAGAAAGGTAGGTCAGATTCTTGTGGTCCGTCAGGATGAGAACCGGAACCACCGAACCCTCGAGCAAGTGCCTCCATTCTTTAAGGGCCTGCACGATGGCCAATAACTCCCTGTCACCAATCTGATAGTTGCACTCCGCGGAAGACAGTTTCCGGGAGTAAAACCCACAAGGAAGCAGAGGACCCTCTGGTGTTCTACGCTGAGACAGAAGGGCGCCTACTCCCGTCTCAGACGCGTCCACCTCGAGGACAAAGGGCAACCCAGGGTTGGGATGCGACAGAATCGGAGCCGACACAAAGGCAGACTTTAGGGCCTCAAAAGCTCGGATGGCCTCGAGCGGCCAGACCTGGGAATTACTGCCCTTCCTGGTCAGATCCGTGAGAGGCTTGCCAGCATGGAAAAGTCCCTGATGAACTTCCGATAATAATTGGCGAAGCCCAAAAAGCGCTGCAGGGAACGAAGACCACTGGGCTGGGGCCACTGTAAGACAGCCGAAACCTTCTCAGGATCCATGGAGAACCCCTCAGCGGAAATGATGTAACCTAAGAAGGTTACCTGGGATCGGTGAAATTCGCATTTCTCAAGCTTACCGAACAGCTTGTTCTCTCGTAACCGTTGCAACACTCGTCTGACATCCAGAATGTGGGCCTCCATGGATTCAGAATATACCAAGATGTCATCCAAATAGACTACCACACACTGCTGCAACAGGTCACGGAAAACATCGTTGATGAATCCTGAAAGACTGCGGGCGCATTGCACAACCCAAAGGGCATAACCAAGGATTCGTAATGACCGGTCCTGGTGTTAAACGCGGTCTTCCACTCATCGCCCGCCTTGATCCTTACCAGGTTATATGCCGCCCTCAGGTCGAGTTTGGTAAAGACCGTGGCCCCTTTAAGGCGATCGAACAGCTCGGAAATCAAGGGTATCGGGTAAGCGTTCTTGATCGTGATGCGATTGAGACCCCTGTAATCGATGCAAGGCCTCAACTCACCGCCCTTCTTTTTCACAAAGAAAAATCCAGCCCCTGCCGGGGACGAAGATTTGCGAATGTGTCCGCGTGAAAGCGCCTCCCTCACGTACTCCTCCATGGCCTCATTCTCCGCTACCGACAGTGGATAGACTTTGCCACGAGGAGGAACGGCACCAGATTGTAACTCTATGGCACAATCGTATGGGCGGTGCGGAGGTAGGGCAACCGCGCGCACCTTATCGAATACATCCCGGTACTCCTCGTATTCAGGAGGCAACAGAGAGTGCGAGGAAGTACACAGCAACTTGACAGACCCATGGATGCAACTAGCCCCACACTGCGGTGACCACGAGAGGATCTCGACCGATCTCCAATCGAAAGTCGGATTATGCTTCTGGAGCCAGGGGTACCCCAAGACCACCGAGTAGTGTGGAGACGAAATAACCTGGAGGCAGACCGACTCTCTGTGAACGGCACCAATGGCTATCCCCACTGGAAGGGTCTCATGAGTCACGTGTGGCGGCAGAAGGGGTCTGCCGTCTATCGCCTCAAGAGCCAGTGGGGAACCTCGAGCCTGCAGAGGAATGGAATTGGCGGCAGCGAACACACTATCAATGAACAAACCACCAGCACCAGAGTCCACCAACGCCTGGGTCGTCACCGAGCCCCCGACCCAGGAGAGGACAACAGTGATCAGTGGTTTGTCAACACGGGAAACCGGGGACGAGGAGACTCCACCCAAGATCTGCCCCCGACAGGATCTCAGGGTACGAGCGTTTCCCGGACGGTTCGGACATGCCAACCGAAAATGCCCACCGAGACCACAGTACATGCATCGGCCCTCGCGTCTCCGGAGTGCCCTCTCCCCCTCGGACAGGCGAGCAAACCCCAGCTGCATGGGTTCACCCCCAGACAAGTCATCCCCAGGAGGCGTGGGAGGAGAGGGAGGCACGGGTGGGACAGCAAACGTAGGCACCAATCTGTTAGAAGCCTCCGCAGGTTCTCCTTAAAGGAAGGTCTCTCCCTGAGTCTGGTGTCAATCAAAATCAGGAAAGAAATAAGAGACTCGAGCTCAACTGGTAGGTCCTTAGCTGCAACCTCATCCTTCAAGGCATCCGAGAGACCATGAGAGAAAGCAGCGACCAGAGCCTCATTATTCCAGCCCACCTCTGCTGCCAGGGTACGAAACTCAATGGCGTATTCAGCTACGGATCGTGAACCCTGTCTGATGGACATAAGGAGCTTCGCAGCAGAGGCAGCACGAGCCGGCACATCGAATACCTTCCGAAGAGAAGCAACAAAACCGGAAAACTCGGCAACCACCGGATTGTTGTTCTCCCATAAAGGGCTGGCCCAGGCCAAGGCCTTGTCCGAGAGCAGCGAGATCAAGAAGCCCACCTTTGATCTCTCAGTAGGAAAGGCATGTGGCAGCAACTCGAAATAAATGCCCACCTGGTTAAGGAAACCTCGGCACTGAGTTGGCTCTCCCCCAAAGCGCCGTGGAAGAGGGGCAGAACCGGTCATACCCCGAAACACCGCAGGCGCAACAACAGGTGTCGGGGTAGACTCTGGCGCAACAACCGGAGCGGCAGTAGGAGCGAGCCCAGGAGCGACAACCGACCCATCGGCAACGGGAGCGAAATGAGCCGTGCGTTCAAGCAGGGTTTGCAAACGCCACAGCGAACCGACCCAACAGGTGATCCTGCTGATCAAGTCTGGCAACCAGCGTGGGTAGCGAGGATGGCCCTGTACCGTCAGAATTCATGGCTTGGTCCTAATGTCACAGAACCATGAACCAGACGTACAACAAGAGATAAGTGAAAATAGAAGGCTTTATTGAAAATAAAGCTGTAAAGCAAAAGTCCAAACGGATGGTGAAACCGAGCAGAGTCTTTGCGAAGCCAGAGGTCAGGAACCAGAAGGGTAGTCAGACGAAGCCAGGATCAGGAACCAGCAGGGTAGTCAGACGAAGCCAGGATCAGGAACCAGCAGGGTAGTCAGACGAAGCCAGGATCAGGAACCAGCAGGGTAGTCAGACGAAGCCAGGATCAGGAACCAGAAGCAGCAGCAGTCTTAGAAGCATGTGAACACAAGAGGACCAAGCAAGGAACTGAAGCCACAGACCTCCTATATATATGAGCTAGGCATCCAGCTCCTCCCAGGGGAAGGAGGAGCCGCAGGGTGGAAGGCTGCAAGAAACCCAGGACCCAAGATGGCCGCCAGCACATGTCAAACGAAGGAGAGCAGCAAGCAGGTAAGACCATGACATTTACATATTCAATTATTTTCCTTATAGTTTTTTAGTGCTTCTTCGCTACCTTCTTGTTACATTGCTCCCTTTACACTTTTATCTATCTACATTGGCATTTTACTGCTCCAAACCCTTTCTTTCCCATAACATATGTACCTCTCATAGTGAAAATTTAGGATGCTTTTAAAAATATCCAATTTTCTGTCTGTATTTTTAATGAGCTAATGCCCTCTCTAAGCTGATTAAATTTTATTTTCTTAAACCTGTTTCTTCATTGCCTGAGAACTCTTCAATCTCTGAACTTTCCGCTAAAGATTTGCTACCCCATCATATAGAGTATTTCAAGATATTTGTGATAAGATGAATATAAGCAACCTCCACAACATCCATACAATTGCCCAATACAACTGCTAACTGGTGTTAAAATACCTTTTGGTCCTACAGTCCCTGACAAAAATCTTGTCGCTTGTGTACAAATTGACCTGAAGTGCCGCAAAAAATATATTTCTAATCAAGATTTTGTTACAAGAAATGGGTCATTTTAATCCCAACAGCTTTTGTAATAATGTTTCAGTGCAAAACGAAACTGACAAAAAGTATTCTAATATTCACAGCTTGGTAAAGCCCATTGAATCAATTTTTGCCAAGACATTGTTGTTGCCTTGTCATATGAGCTTCACCTGTGACTAATAATGGATCAATTAGGTCTCAGGTGTGTATAAAAAGAACCCCAGTACACTAGACCTTCACATCAACTGCAACTAGACCTCTGCAAACATGCCTAAAATTCACCCGGAGACTAAAGTGTTGATTATCAAGAGGCTGAAGACCAGATCCACTGCTGATGTGGCAGACACCTTCAATGTGTCTCAGCGTCAAGTTCAGAGGATAAAAAAAAGATTTGAAGAGACTGGAGACGTTTTGGACAAGGCCAGGTAAGGCCGACCCCGCAAGACAACTGCTCGAGAGGACCATTTGTTGGCTCGAAAATCCAAGGCCAGCCCATTTTCCACTGCAGCAGAGCTCCACGAGACCTGGTCATCTAAGGTCCCTGTGTCAACCAGAACAGTTTGTCGGATTCTGTGTCGAAATGGCCTCCATGGTCGAATCAGTGCCCATAAGCCAGCACTAAACAAAAGACAATTGAAAAACCGTGTGGCATTTGCCAAGGCCCACAGCCTGCTAAAAGGATGGACGCTGGAAAAGTGGCAGAAGGTGGATTTTTCAGATGAATATTCTGTTTAATTACACCACAGTCACCGCAAATATTGCAGGAGACCTACTGGAACCCGCATGGAGCCAAGATTTACCCAGAAAACAGTGAAGTTTGGTAGAGGCAAAATCATGGTCTGGGGTTACATCCAGTATGGGGGTGTGCGAGGGATCTGCAGGGTGGAAGGCAACATCAATAGTCTAAAATACCAAGAAATCTTAGCTACCTCTTATATTCCCAACCATAAAAAAGGCCAAATTCTGCAGCAGGATGGTGCTCTATCGCATACTTCCATCTCCACATCAAACTTCCTTAAGGCGAAGAAGATCAAGATGCTCCAGGATTGGCCAGCCCATTCTCCAGAAATGAACACCATTGAGCATATGTGGTGTAGGATGAAAGAGGAAGCATGGAAGACGAAACCAAAGAATATTGATGAACTCTGGGAGGCATGCAAGACTGTTTTCTTTGCTATTCCTGATGACTTCATCAAAAATTGTATGAATCCTTGCCAAACCGCATGGATGCTGTCCTTCAAGCTCATGGAAGTCATACAAGATATTACATTTGGATCTCACAGCACCACTGCTTAATTTGCTGACATATTTTTGGATTTGTAGTAAAGTTGTTCAATTTCTGTATAGGAGACAAAACTTTTGTCTTGCCAAAATTTGACCTTTCTGTCTTGATTAAATGATAAATCTTTTTTCAGTATAACTAATTTATTTCAGTGCATTAAACATCATTTGGGAGGGCTTTAGCTTTTCATATGAGCTATTTCTAACACCAATTGATTAATTAAAAGTCAGGTTAATAGCAGGAGTTTCTACAAAATAGAGAAGCGACAAGACTTTTGTCAGGGACTATATTTAGAATCGATACGATACGTAGAATGGAAGAACTCCTGAGCTGGGAACTTTGCAAGCATAGCAAATTACGAAAGATCCTAAGTCCCTGGCTCAGCTTCCGTGCCCATAACCCCTTATCCTAGTCCCCTTGACTCCATAAAACTACCAATACTTGAGGGCTTCTTGATTAATCAGTGCATCAGTGACTCTGTTTCTCACTTCACTCTAGAAGCGGAGATTGAATCACCATTTCTACAGACAGTTGTGTTTATGCGGCTGCCGTAAAGCAAATTTCTTAATGCTTTCTTAATGCTGTTAAAAACAGCTCAGGCAAGATAGCCGCCCCATAATTGTGTTCAGGAAATAGAAAAAATAAATCTGCAGTAGGAAAAAAACAGATTAGAAAAAAACCAGAGACAAAATGAATTACTGTCCATGATTCTAAGACGGCTGGATATTTAGGCATCAAAAAGACTTAAGAAGTTCCATCCTGTTCCTTTTGGTGGCCAAGCTTTAAGAAGGATGTCCATAAATATGTTTATTTGTGTTTAACTTGTGCTCAAAATAAAACTCCACGCACTTCTCCTTTATGTTTTCTGCAGCCACTTACCATTCCCTCTTGCCCTTGGGCTCAATTTCAATGGATTTTGAGGTTTATCTATTTCCTTTCGAAGGAATAAACACCATCCTGGTTGTTGTAGATCAGGGATGGCCAACCTGTGGCTCTCCAGCTGTTGTAAAACTACAATTGCCTAGCTGTAGGATGATAGCTGTAGGTAGTCTGGGCATGATCGGAGTTGTAGTTTTGCAACAGCTGGAGAGCCACAAGTTGGCCATACCTGTTGTAGATCATCTTACAAAGATGGCTTATTTCATTCCAACTATAGGAATACCCACTCTCCCAATTCCTGACAATGTGGTTTCAGGACAAGTCATACAATTTACGGTACTTCTAAATTCTGGAAAAGCTTTTGCTCTGGTGTGGGGATAGGAATAAACTAGAGCTGGGATGAGGAATCCGTTGAATCCACAAATCCCTTGAATCTTGTTGGATTCGAGGGGATCGTGGACTTGAATCCCGACCTCATTCACTAAATTCGAATCCGACAAATCCATGACAACGGGGACCGGTGCAGTCCCTGTATTCTAATGCACCGGCCACACTCACTGTAGCATAATCTTATTATCTAACCTGCATTGTTAAGATATAATAATGCATCTGTATTACTTACATTACAACATTAAGTTCCGTAGCAGAAAGGAGGGAGGAGGCAGGCCGGGAGAACGGGTGGGCGGCGCGTCACTCACTACGTCACGTGCCTGCGCCGCCCACTTTATGAATGAAGCAGGCGGCACGGGCGCGTGACGTAGTGAGTGACGCGCCACCTGCCTATCCTCCCGGGCTGCCTCCTCCTGGATTATTATATCTTAACAATGCAGGTTAGATCATAAGATTATACTACAGTTAGCGGGGCCGGTGCATTTGAATACAGGGACTGCACCGATCCCCACTGTCATTCCTAATCCAGATGCCGGCTCCCAGCCCCTGTATTGGGGGTCATTCACACTGCAGGGACCTGTTATGGGGGGATCTGTGGATGGCACATAGCATAAGATGCTATATATGTGTCATCCACAGATCCCCCCCATCACAGTGCCATCCAGAGATCACCCATAACAGTGCTATCCAGAGATCCCCCATAACAGTGCCATCCAGAGATCCCCATAACAGTGCCATCCACAGATCCCCCATAACAGTGCCATCCACAGATTCCCCCCATAACAGTGCCATCCACAGATCCCCCATAACAGTGCCATCCACAGATCCCCATAACAATACCATCCACAGATCCCCCATAACAGTGCCATCCACAGATCCCCCATAACAGTGCCATCCACAGATCCACCATAACAATGCCATCCACAGATCCCCCATAACAATGACATCCACAGATACCCCATAACAATGCCATCCACAGATCCCCATAACAGTGCCATCCACAGATACCCCATAACAGTGCCATCCACAGATCCCCCATAGCAGTGTCATCCACAGATACTCCCCCCCCATAGGTGTTTGGATCACTTTGTTTCTTACACCGTTCACACAATTCTCATGTATAGGATTCGTAGGATTCATAGGATTCGAGATTCGATAGATTCGAGAACCTTTTCGGAATAAAAAAAAAATGGATTCGTCCCACCTCTAGAATAAACTTATCATCTGCCTTTCATCCTCAATGAAATGGACAAAATAAATAAAACATTACCTTTAACATGTTATAACTAGGGATGAGCGAACTCGAACTGTATAGTTCGGGTTCGTACCGAATTTTGGGGTGTCCGTGACACGGACCCGAACCCGAACATTTTCGTAAAAGTCCGGGTTCGGGTTCGGTGTTCGGCGCTTTCTTGGCGCTTTTTGAAAGGCTGCAAAGCAGCCAATCAACAAGCGTCATACTACTTGCCCCAAGAGGCCATCACAGCCTTGCCTACTATTGGCATGGCTGCGATTGGCCAGTGCAGCATGTGACCCAGCCTCTATATAAGCTTGGGTCACGTAGCGCTGCACGTCACTCTGCTGATTCAAGCATAGGGAGAGGTTGCACCTGCGACGTTAGGGCGAGATTAGGCAGATTAACTCCTCCAAAAGACTTCATTCTGTGATCGATCTGCAGCTGTGGATCATTGAAGTGCTATTATTGACTTGCTCACTTTTTTGAGGCTGCCCAGAGCGTTTTTAGATCACTTTTTTTCTGGGGTGATCGGCGGCCATTTTGTGACTTGTGGTGCGCCAGCACGAGCTATCACCAAGTGTATTTAACCATCGATAGTGTGGTTATTTTGTGCTATATCCTACATCAGCTGCAGGCTGAGCCTGTGTCACCGAAGTGCATTTAACCATCAACAGTCTGGTTATTTTTTGGCCATATACTACATCAGCTGCTGGCTGAGCCTGTTTCACCCAAGTGCATTTAACCATCAACAGTCTGATTATTTTTTGGCCATATACTACATCAGCTGCAGGCTGAGCCTGTGTCACCCAAGTGCATTTAACCATCAACAGTGTGGTTATTTTTTGGCCATATATTACATCAGGGGCAAGTTGAGCCTGTCACACAGCGCCTAAAAAATAGACCTGACATTTCTATTCAACCAAATCTGCACAGTTTTAGCTGGTCAAGTTATTTGTAGTGACCGTAAAAGCAGACTTTTTGTTCTGGGTTGAAAAAGCATTCCCAAATTTGCCATTCTGAAAATAACTAGTTTGTGGTATTTGAGGCCTACTTGAAATCTATCCCAAAAAGAAAATCTTACATTGAAGTTATTGATAGTGTCATTCAGAAAAACCTAAGACACACGCTAGCGTGCTGATAAAAGTGTCATTCTGTGATTAAACCTATAACTGTCACACAGCGCAAAAAAAAACAGGTCTCACATCTCTATTCAACCAAATCTGCACAGTTTTAGCTGGTCAAGTTATTTGTAGTGACCGTCAAAGCAGACTTTTTGTTCTGGGTTGAAAAAGCATTCCCAAATTTGCCATTCTGAAAATAACTAGTTTGTGGTATTTCAGGCCTACTTGAAATCTATCCCAAAAAGAGAATCTTACATTGAAGTTATTGATAGTGTCATTCATAAAAACCTAAGACACACGCTAGCGTGCTGATAGAAGTGTCATTCTGTGATTAAACCTATAACTGTCACACAGCGCAAAAAAAAACAGGTCTCACATCTCTATTCAACCAAATTTGCACAGTTTTAGCTGGTCAAGTTATTTGTAGTGACCGTCAAAGCAGATTTTTTGTTCTGGGTTGAAAAAGCATTCCAAAATTTGCCATTCTGAAAATAACTAGTTTGTGGTATTTGAGGCCTACTTGAAATCTATCCCAAAAAGAAAATCTTACATTGAAGTTATTAATAGTGTCATTCAGAAAAACCTAAGACACACGCTAGCGTGCTGATAGAAGTGTCATTCTGTGATTAAACCTATAACTGTCACACAGCGCAAAAAAAAACAGGTCTCACATCTCTATTCAACCAATTCTACACAGTTTTAGCTGGTCAAGTTATTTGTAGTGACCGTCAAAGCAGACTTTTTGTTCTGGGTTGAAAAAGCATTCCCAAATTTGCCATTCTGAAAATAACTAGTTTGTGGTATTTCAGGCCTACTTGAAATCTATCCCAAAAAGAAAATCTTACATTGAAGTTATTGATAGTGTCATTCAGAAAAACCTAAGACACACGCTAGCGTGCTGATAGAAGTGTCATTCTGTGATTAAACCTATAACTGTCACACAGCGCAAAAAAAAAACTGGTCTCACATCTCTATTCAACCAAATCTGCACAGTTTTAGCTGGTCAAGTTATTTGTAGTGACCGTCAAAGCAGACTTTTTGTTCTGGGTTGAAAAAGCATTCCCAAATTTGCCATTCTGAAAATAACTAGTTTGTGGTATTTCAGGCCTACTTGAAATCTATCCCAAAAAGAAAATCTTACATTGAAGTTATTGATAGTGTCATTCAGAAAAACCTAAGACACACGCTAGCGTGCTGATAGAAGTGTCATTCTGTGATTAAACCTATAACTGTCACACAGCGCAAAAAAAAAAAGGTCTCACATCTCTATTCAACCAAATCTGCACAGTTTTAGCTGGTCAAGTTATTTGTAGTGACCGTCAAAGCAGACTTTTTGTTCTGGGTTGAAAAAGCATTCCCAAATTTGCCATTCTCAAAATTGTGGTGAACGGGAACAATAAGGAAAACATCTAATAAGGGACGCGGATGCGGACGTGGACATGGTCGTGGTGGTGTTAGTGGACCCTCTGGTGCTGGGAGAGGACGTGGCCGTTCTGCCACAGCCACACGTCCTAGTGAACCAACTACCTCAGGTCCCAGTAGCCAGCAGAATTTACAGCGATATTTGGTGGGGCCCAATGTCGTTCTAAGGATGGTAAGGCCTGAGCAGGTACAGGCATTAGTCAATTGGGTGGCCGACAGTGGATCCAGCACGTTCACATTATCTCCCACCCAGTCTTCTGCAGAAAGCGCACAGATGGCGCATGCAAACCAAGCCCATCGGTCTGTCACATCACCCCCATGCATATCAGGGAAACTGTCTGAGCCTCAAGTTATGCAGCAGTCTCTTATGCTGTTTGAAGACCCTGCTGCCAGGGTTTCCCAAGGGCATCCACCTAGCCCTTCCCCAGGGGTGGAAGAGATAGAATGCACTAACGCACAACCACTTATTTTTCCTGATGATGAGGACATGGGAATACCACCTCAGCACGTCTCTGATGATGACGAAACACAGGTGCCAACTGCTGCGTCTTTCTGCAGTGTGCAGACTGAACAGGAGGTCAGGGATCAAGACTGGGTGGAAGACGAAGCAGGGGACGATGAGGTCCTAGACCCCACATGGAATGAAGGTCGTGCCACTGACTTTCACAGTTCGGAGGAAGAGGCAGTGGTGAGACCGAGCCAACAGCGTAGCAAAAGAGGGAGCAGTGGGCAAAATCAGAACACCCGCCGCCAAGATACTCCGCCTGCTACTGACCGCCGCCATCTGGGACCGAGCACCCCAAAGGCAGCTTCAAGGAGTTCCCTGGCATGGCACTTCTTCAAACAATGTGCTGACGACAAGACCCGAGTGGTTTGCACGCTGTGCCATCAGAGCCTGAAGCGAGGCATTAACGTTCTGAACCTTAGCACAACCTGCATGACCAGGCACCTGCATGCAAAGCTTGAACTGCAGTGGAGTAAACACCTTAAAAACAAGGAAGTCACTCAGGCTCCCCCTCCTACCTCTTCTACTGCTGCCGCCTCGGCCTCTTCTGCTGCTGCTGCCGCCGCCTCGGCCTCTTCCTCTGCCTCTGGAGGAACGTTGGCACCTGCCGCCCAGCAAACATGGGATGTACCACCAACACCACCACCTGCGTCACCAAGCATCTCAACCATGTCACACGGCAGCGTTCAGCTCTCCATCTCACAAACATTTGAGAGAAAGCGTAAATTCCCACCTAGGCACCCTCGATCCCTGGCCCTGAATGCCAGCATTTCTAAACTACTGGCCTATGAAATGCTGTCATTTAGGCTGGTGGACACACACAGCTTCAAACAGCTCATGTCACTTGCTGTCCCACAGTATGTTGTTCCCAGCCGCCACTACTTCTCCAAGAGAGCCGTGCCTTCCCTGCACAAACAAGTGTCCGATAAAATCAAGTGTGCACTGCACAACGCCATCTGTGGCAAGGTCCACCTAACCACAGATACGTGGACCAGTAAGCACGGCCAGGGACGCTATATCTCCCTAACTGCACACTGGGTAAATGTAGTGGCGGCTGGGCCCCAGGCGGAGAGCTGTTTGGCGCACGTCCTTCCGCCGCCAAGGATCGCAGGGCAACATTCTTTGCCTCCTGTCTTTGCCTCCTGTCTCCTCACCCTCCTACTCAGTTTCCTCCTCCTCTTCTTCCACCTGCTCATCCAGTCAGCCACACACCTTCACCACCAACTTCAGCACAGCACGGGGTAAACGTCAGCAGGCCATTCTGAAACTCATATGTTTGGGGGACAGGCCCCACACCGCACAGGAGTTGTGACGGGGTATAGAACAACAGACCGACGAGTGGTTACTGCCGGTGAGCCTCAAGCCCGTCCTGGTGGTGTGCGATAATGGGCGAAATCTCGTTGCAGCTCTGGGACTAGCCGGTTTGACGCACATCCCTTGCCTGGCGCATATGCTGAATTTGGTGGTGCAGAAGTTCATTCGCAACTACCCCGACATGTCAGAGCTGCTGCATAAAGTGCGGGCCGTCTGTTCGCGCTTCCGGCGTTCACACCCTGCCGCTGCTCGCCTGTCTGCGCTACAGCGTAACTTCGGCCTTCCCGCTTACCGCCTCATATGCGACGTGCCCACCAGGTGGAACTCCACCTTGCATATGCTGGACAGACTGTGCGAGCAGCAGCAGGCCATAGTGGAGTTTCAGCTGCAGCACGCACGGGTCAGTCGCACTGCGGATCAGACCCACTTCACCACCAATGACTGGGCCTCCATGCGAGACCTGTGTGCCCTGTTGCGCTGTTTCGAGTACTCCACCAACATGGCCAGTGGCGATGACGCCGTTATCAGCGTTACAATACCACTTCTATGTGTCCTTGAGAAAACACTTAGGGCGATGATGGAAGAGGAGGTGGCCCAGGAGGAAGAGGAGGAAGAGGGGTCATTTTTAGCACTTTCAGGCCAGTCTCTTCAAAGTGACTCAGAGGGAGGTTTTTTGCAACACCAGAGGCCAGGTACAAATGTGGCCAGACAGGGCCCACTACTGGAGGACGAGGAGGACGAGGATGAGGAGGAGGTGGAGGAGGATGAGGATGAAGCATGTTCACAGCGGGGTGGCACCCAAAGCAGCTCGGGCCCATCACTGGTGCGTGGCTGGGGGGAAACACAGGACGATGACTATACGCCTCCCACAGAGGACAGCTTGTCCTTACCTCTGGGCAGCCTGGCACACATGAGCGACTACATGCTGCAGTGCCTGCGCAACGACAGCAGAGTTGCCCACATTTTAACGTGTGCGGAATACTGGGTTGCCACCCTGCTGGATCCCCGGTACAAAGACAATGTGCCCACCTTACTCCCTACACTGGAGCGTGATAGGAAGATGCGCGAGTACAAGCGCACGTTGGTAGACGCGCTACTGAGAGCATTTCCAAATGTCACAGGGGAACCAGTGGAAGCCCAAGGCGAAGGCAGAGGAGATGCAAGAGGTCGCCAACGCAGCTGTGTCACGGCCAGCTCCTCTGAGGGCAGGGTTAGCATGGCAGAGATGTGGAAAAGTTTTGTCACCACGCCACAGCTAACTGCACCACCACCTGATACGGAATGTGTTAGCAGGAGGCAACATTTCACTAACATGGTGGAACAGTACCTGTGCACACCCCTCCATGTACTGACTGATGGTTCGGCCCCATTCAACTTCTGGGTCTCCAAATTGTCCACGTGGCCAGAGCTAGCCTTTTATGCCTTGGAGGTGCTGGCCTGCCCGGCGGCCAGCGTTTTGTCTGAACGTGTATTCAGCACGGCAGGGGGCGTCATTACAGACAAACGCAGCCGCCTGTCTACAGCCAATGTGGACAAGCTGACGTTCATAAAAATGAACCAGGCATGGATCCCACAGGACCTGTCCATCCCTTGTGCAGATTAGATATTAACTACCTCCCCTTAACAATATATTATTCTACTCCAGGGCACTTCCTCATTCAATACTATTTTTAATTTCATTTTACCATTATATTGCGGGGCAACCCAAAGTTGAATGAACCTCTCCTCTGTCTGGGTGCCGGGGCCTAAATGTGTGACAGTGGCCTGTTCCAGTGGTGGGTGACGTGAAGCCTGATTCTCTGCTATGACATGAATACAGATTCTGCGCTGACATAAGGCCAGATTCTCTGTTACGGGACCTCTCTCCTCTGCCTGGGTGCCTGGGCCTAAATGTGTGACAGTGGCCTTTTCCAGTGGTGGGTGACGTGAAGCCTGATTCTCTGCTATGACATGAATACAGATTCTGCGCTGACATAAGGCCAGATTCTCTGTTACGGGACCTCTCTCCTCTGCCTGGGTGCCTGGGCCTAAATGTGTAACAGTGGCCTGTTCCAGTGGTGGGTGACGTGAAGCCTGATTCTCTGCTATGACATGAAGACAGATTCTGCGCTGACATAAGGCCAGATTCTCAGTTACGGGACCTCTCTCCTCTGCCTGGGTGCCTGGGCCTAAATGTGTGACAGTGGCCTGTTCCAGTGGTGGGTGACGTGAAGCCTGATTCTCTGCTATGACATGAAGACAGATTCTGCGCTGACATAAGGCCAGATTCTCTGTTACGGGACCGCTCTCCTCTGTCTGGGTGCCGGGGCCTAAATGTGTGACAGTGGCCTGTTCCAGTGGTGGGTGACGTGAAGCCTGATTCTCTGCTATGACATGAAGACAGATTCTGCGCTGACATAAGGCCAGATTCTCTGTTACGGGACCTCTCTCCTCTGCCTGGGTGCCTGGGCCTAAATGTGTGACAGTGGCCTGTTCCAGTGGTGGGTGACGTGAAGCCTGATTCTCTGCTATGACATGAATACAGATTCTGCGCTGACATAAGGCCAGATTCTCTGTTACAGGACCTCTCTCCTCTGCCTGGGTGCCTGGGCCTAAATGTGTGACAGTGGCCTGTTCCAGTGGTGGGTGACGTGAAGCCTGATTCACTGCTATGACATGAATACAGATTCTGCGCTGACATAAGGCCAGATTCTCTGTTACGGGACCTCTCTCCTCTGCCTGGGTGCCTGGGCCTAAATGTGTGACAGTGGCCTGTTCCAGTGGTGGGTGACGTGAAGCCTGATTCTCTGCTATGACATGAAGACAGATTCTGCGCTGACATAAGGCCAGATTCTCTGTTACGGGACCGCTCTCCTCTGTCTGGGTGCCTGGGCCTAAATGTGTGACAGTGGCCTGTTCCAGTGGTGGGTGACGTGAAGCCTGATTCTCTACTATGACATGAATACAGATTCTGCGCTGACATAAGGCCAGATTCTCTGTTACGGGACCTCTCTCCTCTGCCTGGGTGCCTGGGCCTAAATGTGTGACAGTGGCCTGTTCCAGTGGTGGGTGACGTGAAGCCTGATTCTCTGCTATGACATGAAGACAGATTCTGCGCTGACATAAGGCCAGATTCTCTGTTACGGGACCTCTCTCCTCTGTCTGGGTGCCGGGGCCTAAATATGTGACAGTGGCCTGTTCCAGTGGTGGGTGACGTGAAGCCTGATTCTCTGCTATGACATGAAGACTGATTCTGCGCTGACATGAAGCCAGATTCTCTGCTATGGCATGAAGAGACTGATTCTCTGCTGACATGAAGCCAGATTCTTTGCTATGGCATGAAGAGACTGATTCTCTGCTGACGTGAAGCCAGATTCTCTGCTATGGGACCTCTGTCCAATTGATATTGGTTCATTTTTATTTTTTTAATTTTTATTTTAATTCATTTCCCTATCCACATTTGATTGCAGGGGATTTACCTACATGTTGCTGCCTTTTGCAGCCCTCTAGCTCTTTCCTGGGCTTTTTTACAGCCTTTTTAGTGCCCAAAAGTTCGGGTCCACATTGACTTCAATGGGGTTCGGGTTCGGGACGAAGTTCGGATCGGGTTCGGATCCCAAACCCGAACATTTCCGGGAAGTTCGGCCGAACTTCTCGAACCCGAACATCCAGGTGTTCGCTCAACTCTAGTTATAACTTATCTTCAGGATGACTGGTATGTTTATTTACCCACAGCTGAGTTTGGATATAATAATATTATAAAGTCCTTTTTATGCTAATACAGACCATAACCCTGTCTTCATTCCAGGTTTTCCCATTTCAACCACACTTCCAGCATTAACAGAACTTTTAACAGCATTACAGTTCAACAGGTTGCAGCACAACAATTCAAACAGGTTACTGACAACCATCGAAGAGCAACCCCGGCTTTTCATGTAAGGAATAAAGTGTGGCTCTCTACAAAACATTTAAAGTGGCAAGTAACTTCTACAAAACTAGGTCAGAAGTATATTGGGCCATTTCAAATTTCTTCTCAAATTGTCACCTTACAGTTAAAACTTCCTTATCTATGAACGTCCATCCTGTTTTTAGTTGTTCTTTTTTGAAACATATAATGAAAATACCTTTCCTGTCAGCCATTTGCCTCCTCCACCACCAGTAAATGTACAGGGTGAAGATGAATATGTTGTTGAGAAGATCTTGTACTCCAGAATTCCTCGCAATAAACTACAATACCTAATCAAGTGGAAGGGATATGGGGAAATTTTTGGGAACCAGAAAAAAATCTTCATGCTCCTAGACTAACGAAAGAATTTCATCAGTGATATCCTGAAAAGCCAGCCTCTAGGAAGTCCAGGGATTGTCTTGGAACATGGGAGTACTGTCAGGATTTAAAGCCAGAAACTCTTGCATCCCAGGAAATAATTATTAACACTGAGCTACTGGTGATCCTGGATAGCTCTATTCCTGAATCTGATGGATAGTTTCTTGCTCCTTGATGTTCTTGCCCTGTTTGTTTAATTTTCTCCAGTCTTGGACTTCCTATTTAAGCCAGACTTTGTCACTTCCTCATTCCCAGATTATTGTGTTCCCAGCCTCTAAGTCTAGCTACTGCTCCTGAGGGTCCTATAAACTTTTGTGCTTGTTTGTTACCGAACTTTGACTGTTACCTAACTATGCCCTTACCTCGTGCTACAAATATTGCCATTGATCTGTTACCAAACTGGGACTGTTATTTGACAAATTTCATCAAAAGACCACGGCACTCTGTAAATGTTTTAGTTGCTTATTTTATTTCATATCTTTCTTATATATAAATTTTTCTTTTGTATATCCATCCAAAAGTAATAGCCACTGGCCAACGTTTCGGTCTAATCTTAGACCTTGTTCACGGCCTATTATATAAACAAGTACATATTTACATTAATATATATAGTGATAAGGCAAAGAGTAGTTGCATACATAGCATATTCTCAAAAAGACAATGTATTGTGACATTGCTATGGGGGAGAGAGACGTCAGACGTGAACGAGAGTACATAATGGGAATATCAAACGAACCGGACACATCCATGTTATCCAATTATGGATCTGGGCTTATAGTACGTAGACGGATAGGCAGTCTAATATGTAATAAGCAGCCTAGTATACAACAGGACAGTAGCAAAATTACAATAGTAAAATGACAATAGCAAAACACCAATAGCAAAATGATAGTGGGAAAATGACTGTAGCAAAATGACTGTAGCATCGACTATAGTATTCAGACAACGAGTAAGTGATTGTCAGGTAGAGATGCCAGGGTATGGATGCAATATCTGTGGAATCCAAATGATATATAATTAGATGGAGGGTAGCATGTATAGTCATTCCATAGGTATAATTATTTGACTACACCTTGTTTCACAAAACTCCAATAATCTAAATAGTCTTGTAACTCTATTTTAGACCCTGATGATTCCACATATTAGGTGAGCCATTATGTGAATACCATTGCATATGCATGCCCTCAAAAATGTTGAAGAACTTGGCCCATGAGGCCACTAAACCCTTGATGTGAATTTCACTTTCAATAGCTTTTTCCAAATGCTCAGTGTCCAGAGAAATACGAGGAAATATATCGGGTTAAGGTATAATGAGACTTACCTGATAAACATAAATAATCAGTGTGTCCCGACGTGATGGCATAGTGTTCTGGAGAAGGTGTACACCATGACGTCATTAAACAGTTAGGGTGCTCCATCATTACGTCCATCACTATAGCAACACATACACAAATTGACTGCTCCATAACAACAAGACAGCACACAGATGTGATGAGCTGCAGCCTCCATGGGAGCCACAGAATAAAGAAAGACCAATATTTAATATAGATAAAAATTGAGGACATGAACAATTGAGGACCAATAAAGATGAGAAGTCCATTTTGCTATAACATATGTACCAACCTAAATATAAAGTACAGTATATAAAATGCAATATGCGACACCAATGCTAAAAATACAATTACCCTAAAAAGCACAAAATACAAATGTTCTATTAATAATACATGAATGAACATTATACTAACAAGTCAAATAATGAATAATGAAATAAATAAAAACCATCAATAATTCATAATTCATAATTATTAGGTAATGATTATTAAATATCATAAAAATCCCCTAAAATAGTGACATTAAGTGAATAAACAATGTAAATCATATCAAATTAGTAGACATTAGTGTTGGGCAAGCATGTGCGGCCTGTTACAGGTGCAGCACTATGACGTGCCTTTTGCGCTGTGGCATTAGAAGAATTTTGATATCTCTGACTTTTTAGTCTAACCAGACTGTCTATTACTCTGTAATTCCTCTAGCGCCGTTCTATGGAAACAGTGGGTTTAAAGAGCACACCAAATGCTTTAAATAACTTCTTTATTAACTTCAACTTTTCTTCATATATAACACTGCCGCCTCTGCAGCAGATAGTCCATGTACAAAAGACGTGTTGAATAAAGTATCATCAAATGGCGGTATGCATAAGATGGTGGTTCAACTGTTCAATCTTGTCATTCAACATAAAATGGAGGATATATTTATCTTCAGTATCTGTACTCTCACTTTAAGTTATTTAAGCACTTTATGATCTCTCTGAGAGGTATATCTGAGGTTAACCAATAGTTCTACTTGCTCAACTTGGTTTGCAGTTTGCTTTATACAATTGCTTATGATCTGTATGAGCAGTACACAGTTTGTATGGTTGCAATTTGTATGGTTGCAATTGGTGGAACTGTAGGTAAACACACATATAACTGGTTCAGTATACAGTTCACTATATTAACAGTAGGAACATTATAGAACTGTTTTAAATACCTATTTTGGCCTCTCTGCTTCCATAAAACACAGCTCTTAGAGGAGTGAATGTCTGTTCAGCTTCTCTCTCTGGTGAATAATATTTCTAGCAGCTCCTGCTAGGGAATTTCCCACACAGGCTGTGTGTGAGGCTGGCTGTGATTGATCAAGGCTCCTGCCCAGCAACAATAGTTTAACTCTATCCTTTATGTTGTTTCTGCTGTGTCATTTAGCTTAGCTTACATTATATAACGAATCTTAAAGGCATACTATCTTTTCTGCTTTTGTGAACACAAAATATAACAGTTATATGACATCCAAACATGAAGTCACTGTAAATAACTGTGCTTTTGTCTTTAACACACACACAAACATAGGAACTGTATTAAGGTTATTGGCAGGTTGAGCTGTATAAACATATAAGCTATATTAGCAACCTAGGACAGGTCTTAGCTGGCTAGCTACACTCCAAAATTACCTATAATTCTATGTTCTTAGTGGTAGGACTTAAACATGAATTTGAGGAATTTTCCATCAGGTTCTCAACTTCCAAGTGTCTTTTATCACTCTCAAGTAGAACAACTAACTTTTATATAGGATGTTCCAACTTGAGTGGAGTAGTGAGACGTTTTCCCTTTTTTGTCAAGTTTTGAGTCTCCTATCCAACTCTCTCCCACCTTGACTTCAAATTCTCAGATATGGGCTCGTCCCATCCTAACTTCTGTCTGCATAATTCTTGCAGTATTTATCTTGTTTTGAGGATAACTGGGGCCAAGAATCCCAATGGATCATGTATAGAAGCCACTGCGGAAAGAATGGTGCGTCTAGTTGCAACTTTCTCTTCAATAGATACTTCAAAGAAGAACTTGTCAATCTCTACTTTCCATCCCAATCCAAGTATGTTCTGGAAGATGATCATAATTGAGATCTACATTCTTCATTGTGCTGCACGTTCAGAGTCACTGATGGATTCCAGTACCTCTCTGTTGTTTGAGATAAATTTGTGAAGGCGCAGGTTTCTTCTTGTGCATAACTCTTGGCTTTCTTTCATTAGTTTGATTGCAGATTCTGTGGACTCTAGACTTATAAGACCATCATCTACATAAAAGTTTTTCTTCAGAAAATGTGCTGCTGATGGGCAATCCTTTTCATTCTGATTGGCCAGGTACTTCATACCATAATTGGCGCAACCTGGAGACGATGCTGCTACAAACAAGTGTACTTTCATTCTGTATTCTGCTGACTCTGAATCTGTATCTCCATTCTCCCACCATAGGAACCTCAGGAAGTCTCTATCTTCATTCTTCACATGAAACTGGTGAAACATCTTTTCAACATCACACATGACTGCTACGGGATACTTTCTGAATCTACAGAGTACTCCAGGCAGAGTGTTTGTAAGATCTGATCCTTTTAGTAGATGATCATTCAATGCAACACCATCATACTTTGCTGAGCAATCAAATACTACTCTAATCTTATCTGGTTTCTTTGAGTGGTAAACACCTTAATGTGGGATGTACCCATAACAGTGCCATCCACAGATCCCCCATAACAGTGATATCCACATATCCCCCATAACAGTGCCATCCACAGATCCCCATAACAGTGCCATCCCCAGATCCCCCATAACAGTGCCATCCAGAGATCCCCCATAACAGTGCCATCCACAGTTCCCACATAACAGTGCCATCCACAGATCCCCCATAACAGTGCCATCCACAGATCCCTCCCATAACAGTGCCATCCACAGATCCCCCATAACAGTGCCATCCACAGATCCCCCCATAACAGTGCCATCCACAGAACCCCCCCCCCCCATAGCAGTGTCATCCACAGATCCCCCCATAAGTGTTTGTATCACTTTGTTTCTTACACCGTTCACACAATTCTTATGTACAGGATTCGTAGGATTCGAGATTCTAAAGATTCAATAGATTTGAGAACCTTTTTGGATTCGGATTCGAAAAAAATTAGATTCTTCCCACGTTTCGGTCCAAACCTTCTTCAGCGGTCTTATTATCTTATTTGTGTGGTAGAACGGCGATGGGCTGGATGATTGCTGCCCACCAGATTTACAGTGCTATATACACTCACCTAAAGAATTATTAGGAACACCATACTAATACGGTGTTGGACCCCCTTTTGCCTTCAGAACTGCCTTAATTCTACGTGGCATTTTCAACAAGGTGCTGATAGCATTCTTTAGAAATGTTGGCCCATATTGATAGGATAGCATCTTGCAGTTGATGGAGATTTGAGGGATGCACATCCAGGGCATGAATGTCACGAGGGTGTCAAGAACCACGCCTGACTCCGTTATACCCGGGGTCAGGAAGTCGCAGCGGTTGGCTGCACGCTCTATGTAAGATAGGGCTGTTTCCTTATGGTAGCTTTCTGGGTTTGCTTTGCAAACCCTTTTGGCTCACTCAGGGATCCGTAGCTCCTTCTCCTCAGCTGTTCCTTGTCCAGCACTTCCAACCTCCTTATATTCCCCTCTCACACTTCTCTGGTTGCCAGATATAGAGCTTCCTGCCTGAACATCTATTCTGACCCTCTGGAGCTGTGTTGCTGCGTTCTCTGGTAGTTGGTCCAGAACGCTACCCTCCGGATCCCTTTTGGACCTTTGTGGTCTATTGTGGTCGCCCACCTGGGTGTATGTGTTTGTCTGTTTTGTCTGTCCTTTCCCTGGTGTTTCCCTCTTAGTGACAGTGGTGCGGACTAGAGATCCCACCGGCCCGTTCACTATCTAGGGCTCATTCTAGGGAAAGCCAGGGTTTAGGCACGTGATCGCCGCACGGGTGAGGAACCCGTCTAGGGACGTCAGGGCAGTCAGGTGCCAGCCGCAAGGTGAGTTAGGGGTCACCACCTTTCCCTCTCCCTTTGGCAGGGCTTTCCCTTTTCCCTCCCTGTGTGTGACGCCGGTCATTACAATGAAGCTCCCGTTCCACCACATCCCAAAAATGCTCTATCGTTGCTTACAAGTACACAAGGTGGGAGATAGTGCACATCTCTCACACTCTCATTGTGTTCATCGAATGCCATTAACAGTGCACAGGGGCATTGTGTTTTTAATTTATTATTTCTTGGTGTTGTTTAAGTTCGATTAAAGAGTGCAATTGCACATTTGTTAGTACATTTCATATTTTAGAGTATCATATTAAAAGTGAAGTATTAATTTACACCTGGGTCAAGACAGGTTTTACTGCCTAGTTAGGCATTTGTAAATAATATAGTAAAATAACCTTACCCAGGTTTGGTCCCAAAAATAAAAATATATGATGGAGATTTGAGGGATGCACATCCAGGGCATGAAGCTCCCGTTCCACCACATCCCAAAGATGCTCTATTGGGTTGAGATCTGGTGAGTGTGGGGGCCATTTTAGTACAGTGAACTCATTGTCATGTTCAAGAAACCAATTTGAAATGATTCGAGCTTTGTGACATGGTGCATTATCCTGCTGGAAGTAGCCATCAGAGGATGGATACATATTCTCATTCTGTTTACGCCAAATTCGGACTCTACCATTTGAATGTCTGAACAGAAATCGAGACTCATCAGATCAGGCAACATTTTTCCAGTCTTCAACAGTCCAATTTTGGTGAGCTCGTGCAAATTGTGGCCTCTTTTTCCTATTTGTAGTGGAGATGAGTGGTACCCGGTGGGGTCTTCTGCTGTTGTAGCCCATCCGCCTCAAGGTTGTGCGTGTTGTGGCTTCACAAATGCTTTGCTGCATACCTCGGTTGTAACGAGTGGTTATTTCAGTCAACGTTGCTCTTCTATCAGCTTGAATCAGTCGGCCCATTCTCCTCTGACCTCTAGCATCCACAAGGCATTTTTGCCCACAGGACTGCCACATACTGGATGTTTTTCCCTTTTCACACCATTCTTTGTAAACCCTAGAAATGGTTGTGCGTGAAAATCCCAGTAACTGAGCAGATTGTGAAATACTCAGACCGGCCCGTCTGGCACCAACAACCATGCCACGCTCAAAATTGCTTAAATCACCTTTCTTTCCCATTCAGTTTGGAGTTCAGGAGATTGTCTTGACCAGGACCACACCCCTAAATGCATTGAAGCAACTGCCATGTGATTGGTTGACTAGATAATTGCATTAATGAGAAATAGAACAGGTGTTCCTAATAATTCTTTAGGTGAGTGTATATTTTTTTTTATATCTTGGACAACCCCATTTAAGGGGCATAGTAACGGAAAGCACAGGTTCGGGAAGTTGCAGTCCGAATATGGTTAAGTACCAACACTCCTTGGAGTCTTGGAGCGCAGGTGCCATTTCTGCATGGTTGTTCTGGAATATTCTTTCCATGAAGGTAAACACATGTTCTTTCGTCTCCGATGTCCTCTGAAGTTTGTGCTTGAGGAAGATGAATCGACTGTAGACAAGTTCTTTGTTGTTAGGTAAGCGTCGTCTCCAGGGTTTAAACGGTAAAGATGCAACCCAGTTTTTTTACTTGTCTTTTATTATTCCTTGATCTATGATATCCAAGAACAGCCTGTCTTCTATGGACATTGCGACCCTGTTGTCTTCTCTTGTCCCTTGGAAGACTGTGCACCCTAAGTGATCTTGCTCTCCATTGCAGCCGTGGTCTTCACAAGAGGTATCTGTGAAAGGACAAGGCACAGGAGCAGTGTGTGGCAGTTCTTTTATCAGGAAACTACTGTGGCATGGCTGGAATAGGGAAGGATGTCGATTTTCAAGTGTGTTGGTGAGCATACTGTTGACTGAGGTCGGCTTGTGTGCTCCTCCTAGACAGACGTCTCCTATGATGACCCATCCTAAGTCAAGTCTCTAGGTGTATAGAGCATTTTAGGTACCAGTAATCTGTCCTCTAGCTTTATGAACTCGTAGTATGTCTCTTTCAAAAAGTAAGACTTTTTTACAGAGTTACACGTGTCTCCCCTGATATACCAGACCCGACCCCTTTGTGAACCGACGCGGGGATGCGTTCGCATGTGCGCCGGAGGGGAAGACCGCCGGGGTCTCGGGGACAGGTTGGTTGGGCTAGTGGCAGTACGCCGCGGCCGGGCTTGTCTCCGGTACCTCTTGCGGATTCCACTTCGGTGTCCATGTCGACACGCTCGTGTGCTCTTGCTGAGCTTGTCGGGCGTCCGCATGTACAGTCGAGAACGGGTTCGCAAGGGGATGCGCAGTCGCGCGTACGCGCTTCGCCGACCAGTGATGAGAATAGCACCCGTACACCAAAATTATTAATTCACACATATAGTATAAATTAATTCTTTATTGTTTAAAAATGGGGGAAAAACAATCCATACATAATATAACAAATACATACAGTGGTAGCAGTGCAGAACAGTACTGCGACAAGTATAAATCCCCCCTCCCCACAAACCTCCTATAATTGGCTTTGTACTCTCAAAAATACAGAGTATATATAAGGGTCTCAGTCTGGTTATTATATAACATGCATGTGAGTTAGACAATACATACAACTCATATCATGACCTTATGCCTCATCCTCTTTACCTGCTCATATGCTATCATTGTAATTCAAACATCTATTACATGGAGTCTCCATAAGGACATACTCCTCAATACTGATATGGATTTACAATTTATAGCATAAATGAACATATCATAAGTAGCAAAATAGGTAGGAATACAGGATGAGCATAAAGGCAATGAGTACTAACCTTTCTATATTTAGTACTAATAGTGCCCCAGTCTGAGGGCAATTTTGCCCTCAATCAAGATGGCGCCGGCAGTGTTTCTTGGCTGCCTATTGGACAACCCCCAGGAGGGCGGGTAGATACCTCACAGTGCGGTTTGGTAAGATGTGCTTTTCTTTTCTGTCCTCTCCCCTGCGTATGTTGTCAGAAGGAGGGGCCTCCCATGAATCCCTGATCGGGCATACAGTCCGGTCGGGGACGCAGAGTTCGCGTGGAGGACAAAGGGACACTTGACGGGTGTCGCGTGACCCTACGAGATATCGTGAGACTTAATGAGGACCTTTCACCTTGAAAAACATTGTGAACTAAGTATGCTGCCATGGAGAGCGGCGCCCAGGTATCTCACTGCACTTACTATTATCCCTGGGCGCCGCTCCGTTCTCCCGTTATGCCCTCCGGTATCTTCTCTTACTAAGTTATAGTAGGCGGTGTCTTCCCTTGTCCTGTGGGTGTCTTCTTCTCCTAGGCTGCAGTGCTGGCCAATCGCAGCGCACAGCTCACAGCCTGGGAGAAAAAAACCTTGGCCAGCGCTGCAGCCTAGGAGAAGGAGACGCCCACAGGACAAGGGCAGACACCACCTACTATAACTTAGTGAGACAAGATACCGGAGGGCATAACGGGAGAACGGAGCGGCGCCCAGGGGTAATAGTAAGTGCAGTGAGATCCCTGGGCGCCGCTCTCCATGGCAGCATACTTAGCTCACAATGTTTTTCAAGGTGAAAGGTCCTCTTTAAGGGCCATTAGTAAACTAATGAATGCAGGAGGAGTCACTGCGCTCCGGTCAAACGTAATTACGTCATATCTCGCGATGTCTCGGAGGCCATACTGGTGTCACTCACAATTGAACAGGGAAGGACACCCAATTTAATACAGGTGTGTTGAACATTGGAGGCCCTATCAGTGTACTCTGACTTCATCCCCTGGGGGGTATATATATGGCTGTATGGTGCATTAGAGGGCTACGCTCCCTAAAGAAGCGAGGCGAAACGCGCGTCGGGTGGGCATCCTCTCTCCTCTCCTACTCCTGGTCCATACTCATTGCCTTTATGCTCATCCTGTATTACTACCTATTTTGCTACCACTGTATGTACACAGTGTACTTTGTTCTTAACATAGTTGAATGTGCTGACAACAAAATCACACAAAAATTAAAAAATGGAAATCAAATTTTTCAACCCATGGAGGTCTGGATTTGGAGTCACACTCAAAATTAAAGTGGAAAAACACACTACAGGCTGATCCAACTTTGATGTAATGTCCTTAAAACAAGTCAAAATGAGGCTCAGTAGTTTGTGTGGCCTCCACGTGCCTGTATGACCTCCCTACAATGCCTGTGCATGCTCCTGATGAGGTGGTGGACGGTCTCCTGAGGGAACTTCTCCCAGACCTGGACTAAAGCATCTGCAAACTCCTGGACAGTCTGTGGTGGATAGAGCGAGACATGATGTCCCAGATGTGCTCAATTGGATTCAGGTCTGGGGAACGGGCGGGCCAGTCCATAGCATCAATGCCTTCGTCTTGCAGGAACTGCTGACACACTTCAGCCACATGAGGTCTAGCATTGTCTTGCATTAGGAGGAACCCAGGGCCAACTGCACCAGCATATGGTCTCACAAGGGGTCTGAGGATCTCATCTCGGTACCTAATGGCAGTCAGGCTACCTCTGGCGAGCACATGGAGGGCTGTGCGGCCCTCCAAAGAAATTCCACCCCACACCATTACTGACCCAATGCCAAACCGGTCATGCTGGAGGATGTTGCAGGCAGCAGAACGTTCTCCACGGCGTCTCAAGACTCTGTCACGTCTGTCACATGTGCTCAGTGTGAACCTGCTTTCATCTGTGAAGAGCACAGGGCGCCAGTGGCGAATTTGCCAATCTTGGTGTTTTCTGGCAAATGCCAAACGTCCTGCACGGTGTTGGGCTGTAAGCACAACCCCCACCTGTGGACGTCGGGCCCTCATATCACCCTCATGGAGTCTGTTTCTGACTGTTTGAGCAGACACATGCACATTTGTGGCCTGCTGGAGGTCATTTTGCAGGGCTCTGGCATTGCTCCTCCTGTTCCTCCTTCCACAAAGGCGGAGGTAGCGGTCCTGCTGCTGGGTTGTTGCCCTCCTACGGCCTCCTCCACGTCTCCTGATGTACTGGCCTGTCTCCTGGTAGCGCCTCCATGCTCTGGACACTACGCTGACAGACACAGCAAACCTTCTTGCCCCAACTCGCATTGATGTGCCATCCTGGATAAGCTGCACTACCTGAGCCACTTGTGTGGGTTGTAGACTCCGTCTCATGCTACCACTAGAGTGAAAGCACCGCCAGCATTCAAAAGTGACCAAAACATCAGCCAGGAAGCATAGGAACTGAGAAGTGGTCTGTGGTTACCACCTGCAGAACCACTCCTTTATTGGGGGTGTCTTGCTAATTGCCTATAATTTCCACCTGTTGTCTATCCCATTTTCACAACAGCATGTGAAATTGATTGTCACTCAGTGTTGCTTCCTAAGTGGACAGTTTGATTTCACAGAAGTGTGATTGACTTGGAGTTACATTGTGTTGTTTAAGTGTTCCCTTTAAGTTTTGAGCAGTGTATTTGTTATATTATGTATGGATTGTTTTTCCCCCCTTTTTTAAACAATAAAGAATTAATTTATACTATATGTGTGGATTAATAATTTTGGTGTACTATTGTTTAGTGACACACATATTGAACTACTGGTACTTTGATATTGGTTGCGAGAATGGCACCTGGCCACAAATTCAAAGTAGTTTTGGGGGCCGGCATTGGTCTAATTAATGACCAGCCAAGGCCTTGTACACAGGTGTAGGGCAGTTTTATGACCTATGGGGAGTGGACACTTGGAGCCCTAGGATTTGTTAGCAGACACATAAAACGTGGTCTCCCCAGTCGGTCACTGCCCACGGTTTTCCTTCCCTGTCCAGATACAGTTCATAACTACTTGTGCTAGTGACTGAAGGTTATCTGGACTCTGTGCTTTCCAGTGGGACCCAGGATCCGGAATCCCCCATGACGCATCCTGTCGTCTGGCAAGTGTGCACATCGATTTAAAGCACGGATTGGGACTACACCTGGCTTCCCCTGGTTTTCGTATTCCTGTTATTTGTTACCAGTGAAGTTTGCCTGGACATTGTTTATTTTCTTTTGAATAAACCCCACTGGTCTGTCTCGTTGGTGCCTTGCATTACAGAACAGTGGGCCCAACCAACAGTTGCCATGGAAAAAATCCAGCAGCAGCTAACTGAATTAACAGGAGCAGTTAAAGGGAACCTGTCGTCAGGATTTTGGGTATAGAGCTGAGGACATGGGTTGCTAGATCGCCGCTAGCACATCCACAATACCCAGTCCCCATAGCTCTGTGTGCTTTTATTGTGTATAAAAACCGATTTGATACATATGCAAATTAACCTAAGAGGAGTCCGAGCTTGAAAATATGAATCTTCTCTGGTCACACAAGTAAGATATAAATCTTTTATGTTAATTTGCATATGGATCAAATAGTTTTTTTTTACACAATGAAAGCACAGAGAGCTATGGGGACTGGGTATTGCGGATGTGCTAGTGGCCATCTAGCAACCCATGTCCTCAGCTCTATACCCAAAATCCCGGTGACAGGTTCCCTTTAATCTGTTGTCTCAAAGATGCCCTAATGTGCCGTCAGTTGCTGCAGCTCAGATCCAGGAGCAACTGTCTCACATAATGGAACAGGCTCAGCAGCTGCTCCAAGGAGCCTCCACTTTACCCATCACCGTCGCAAGACACCAAATGGAGCCAAAGATTACTCTGCCTGACTCCTTCACAGGAGATAGACAGGAGTTCCTAAACTTTAGGAACTCCTGTCTTTTAAATTTCCAGTTGCGGCCGATAGCTTCCGGCAATATGAGACAGAGGATTGGGATCATAATGTCCTTGCTGCGTGGGGATCCCCGGATCTTACCCATACTGCCGAGACCCATCTCCAGCATATTCAGCAAGGTGGCCGCCCTGCCGAAGAATACGCCGCAGAATTCAGGCGATGGGCAGCCTTCACCACTTGGGGCAACGCAGCCCTTCGACATCGTTTTTTCGGCTGGGACTTTCTGAGGCAGTCCGGGATCTTCTTCTAGCCTTACCTACTCCCATTTCTTTGAAGATAGCTATCTCCCAAGCTATTGATGCTGACAGACGGATCCGTGAGAGGCGGTTGGAACGGTCATCTCGCTTTAGATCTTCCTCTGCCTCTTATTGATGATCTGTTTTCTCAGGTGGCAGGGGCCCGCAACTTCACCAAACTCGACTTGAGGGGTGCATACAATTTGGTACGCATTAGAGAAGGTGACGAATGGAAGACCGCATTCAACACCCGGGACGGGCATTACGAGTATTTTGTTATGCCTTTGGTCTCTGTAATGCTCCTGCGGTCTTCCAGGAGTTCATTAATTATGTCCTCAGGGATTTCTTGGGTAGATTTGTTGTTGTCTAATTAGATGACATACTAATCTACTCGTCGGATCTGGTGTCTCATCAGAGACACGTGTGTCAGGTTATCCAGAAGTTGAGGGAGAACCACCTCTATGCCAAACTTGAGAAGTGTCTGTTTGAAGTAAAGGAATTGCCTTTTCTGGGTTACATTATCTCAGAAAGGGGATTGGCTATCGATCCATCCAAACTTTCTGCTGTCTTGGATTGGCCTCAGCCTAAGGATCTGAAGGGATTGTAAAGTTTCTTAGGCTGGGACTTTCTGAGGCAGTCTGGGATCTTCTTCTAGCCTTACCTACTCCCATCTCTTTGAAGATAGCTATCTCCCAAGCTATTGATTCTGACAGACGGATCCGTGAGAGGCGGTTGGAACGGTCATCTCGCTTTAGATCTTCCTCTGCCTCTTATTGATGATCTGTTTTCTCAGGTGGCAGGGGCCCGCAACTTCACCAAACTCAACTTGAGGGGTGCATACAATTTGGTACGCATTAGAGAAGGTGACGAATGGAAGACCGCATTCAACACCCGGGACGGGCATTACGAGTATTTTGTTATGCCTTTTGGTCTCTGTAATGCTCCTGCGGTCTTCCAGGAGTTCATTAATTATGTCCTCAGGGATTTCTTGGGTAGATTTGTTGTTGTCTAATTAGATGACATACTAATCTACTCGTCGGATCTGGTGTCTCATCAGAGACACGTGTGTCAGGTTATCCAGAAGTTGAGGGAGAACCACCTCTATGCCAAACTTGAGAAGTGTCTGTTTGAAGTAAAGGAAATGCCTTTTCTGGGTTACATTATCTCAGAAAGGGGATTGGCTATCGATCCATCCAAACTTTCTGCTGTCTTGGATTGGCCTCAGCCTAAGGATCTGAAGGGATTGTAAAGTTTCTTAGGCTTTGCCAACTTCTACCGCAAGTTTATTAGGAGTTTTTATGCTGTACTGGTACCTCTCACAAACCTCACTAAGAAGGGAGCTAATCCCTGAAAGTGGACGAGAGAGGCAGGTAAAGTCTTTGAAACGCTAAAGCAGGCTTTTTGCACTGCGCCAAACCTTACTCACCCAGACACTTCCCGACCTTTTGTCCTTAAGGTTGACACCTCCAAGGTCGGGATTGGGGCAGTTCTTTCACAGTATTCTGGGGTCCCTGAGAGGTTAAATCCTTGTGCCTTCTTCTCTCAGAAACTTTCTCCAGCCGAGCTTAATTATGACATCGGCAATAGAGAGCTTCTGGGAGTAAAATTAGCTTTTCAAGAGTGGAGACATTGGTTAGAGGGTGCGGAACATCCCATTACGGTTTACAGTGACAACAAGAATTTAGAGTACCTAGAGAGTGACAAGAGACTCAACTCCCGACAAGCCCGGTGGGCATTGTTCTTCACCCGCTTAAATTTTCGTCTCACTTATAAGCCGGGTTCTAAAAATGTGAAGGCAGATGTCCTGTTGTCACGGGGTTCCGAAGGTGCACTCGGTCCCCCATCGCCCGCAGACCTGTTGCTTAACTTTGGGAATGAGGATCTGTGTTTGACCTCATTCCCAGGGCGGCTTTACTAGCTGGGTGGCTCCCTGCTCCTAAGTCTGCCTTGAGCGCCGAGCTGATCACTCGGTGCTCGACTGGATGGTCTGTCGGTCATGTGACGCTGGCCACGTCACATGACCCTCACTCCCCACTATAAATACAGGCAGCCTGCTGGCTACAGGTTGCCTGTTAATTTCTAGGTTCCTGGCTGTTTGTTGGACTACTGAGTATTTACCTGATCCTGTTCCCTGACGATCCTCTGCCTGCTCCTCCTGTACTGCGCATACATCCTGGTATTGTGACCTCGGCTCCCACCTGACTACTCTTTTAGGACTCCTCTTGTACTTCGCTACTCTCCTGGTATTTGACCCTGGCTTCTCCTGACCATTCTTTGCTTAATCCGTTGTACTGCGTAGCTCTCTTGGTTCTGACCCGGTCCGTTCATGTTCCGTATTTTGTCTTGTCTGTCTTCCCTGCACATATCCTAAGTTAGGGACTGCCGTCCAGTTGTCCCCTGTCATCAGGACTCGTGAGGCAAGTAGGCAGGGCCAGGGGTGAGGGTGGAGCACAGTGGTCACTACCCTTCCCCCTGTGTGTGTGTGGACGTGACCGTTACAGATTAACAGGCCCAATAACCACTGTATCATGAATCCTCTTACTACCCTGACTGACCATGTCTCTAACTTGACACAGAGGGTGCAGGAGCTAGGAGAGAAACTCCGTTCTTGTGAGTTAGGGTAAGGTTCTTCCACTCCTCTGTCCTCCAGTCCATATTTTGAACCCCAGATCAAGCTCCCAGAACCCTTTTCTGGAGACCGGAAGAGGTTTCTCTCCTTTAAGGAGAATTGCAAACTCTACTTCCGTTTGCGCCCCGTGTCCTCCGGCCCCGAGAGCCAACGCGTGGGGATTATCATTTCTCTACTACAGGGTGATCCCCAGGACTGGGCATTTTCGTTACCTCCTGGGGCCAGTTGTCTAACTTCTGTGGAGGGGTTTTTTCAGGCCCTGGGTACCCTCTATGACGAACCAGACAGGGCCCTGGTAGCCGAGACAGCTCTTAGGGCACTGGTTCAGGGCCATCTCCCTGCGGAGGAGTATTGCACCCAATTCAGACGGTGGTGTGTCCCCTCAGGATGGAATGAACCAGCCCTGAAGAGTCAGTTTAGGTCTGGTCTATCTGATAATTTAAAAGATCTATTGGTCAATTACCAAATTCCTGAGACCTTAGACGAGATGATGACCCTAGTTGTCCGACTTGACAGACGAGTTAGAGAGAGACGACAAGAACGACAGTTCTGTTCTCAGATGGTGGTCCAGCCAGAGACCTTTTCCAGGGACAACACTGAGGTCTCCACCGAGGAACCCATGCAGGTTGGCATGACCCAGGGTAATCTTCGTCGCAGACGCGGAGAGTGCTTCTACTGTGGAGATCCTGGCCATTGGATCAACAAGTGTCCTTAGAGGGACCTCTCTGACAAGTCTTCGAAGGCAAGACAACCTAAAGACCAGGTACACCCTGATTTTTCTAAAGGTAAGCTTTTGGTACCCATAACAATTTCTCTGGGGGTTAATAAGTGGCCGGGTAAGGCCTTTATTGACTCCGGTTCAGCGGCCAGCTTTATTGACTTTGAGTTTGCTTGTAAATTGGGTATTCCAATGTTTGCTTTACCTACACCTATCCATGTCATGGCTATTGATGCTACTCCCCTGATTGGTGGTACGGTGAGGTCATGTACCTCTGAAATTTCTCTGTCCGTGGGTGTGTGCCACTCTGAGAGATGTTCTCTTCTAGTCCTGGAGAACCTACCGGTTGAGGTGGTACTAGGGTTGCCTTGGCTCCGTTTACATAACCCCACAATTGATTGGTCCAAAGGAGAGTTGGTGAAATGGGGACCTAAGTGTGACTCATGCTTGTCCGTGGTCCAGGCTGGGGTTTCAGTAAGGTCTAATACATTACCCTCTGTTATTAAGGAATATTCTGATGTGTCTTTGGTGTACAGGAGATACTGTTTCTAGGGCATGTTTTGACTCCTCACGCCTTTAAGATGGATCCTGGTAAGGTTTTAGCAATTAAGGAATGGGTAAGGCCTTCATCCTTAAAGGCTTTACAACGGTTTTTGGGTTTTGCAAATTACTACCGTAAATTTATCATGAATTTTTCTGTAATTGCTAAGCCATTGACCGACCTTACTAAGAAAGGGGCGGATTTGGAGAATTGGTCTACCAAGGCCATTTCTTCATTTGAAACATTAAAAAAGGCATTTAGTAGCGCTCCCATTCTGATCCAGCCTGATCAGGAGAGACCCTTTATTGTGGAGGTGGATGCGTCCGAGGACGGCGCAGGAGCAGTCCTTTCACAAGGTCCTGCTAGCCTCACTAACCTGAGACCGTGTGCCTTCTTCTCTAGGAAATTCTCTCCCACGGAGAGAAACTACGACATAGGGAATAGGGAGCTGTTGGCCATTAAATGGGCATTTGAGGAGTGGAGACATTTTTTGGAGGGGGCAAGGCATCGAGTAACTGTTGTCACTGACCATAAAAACCTAATGTTTCTCGAGTCCGCTAAGAGGTTGAATCCCCGACAAGCCCGATGGGCTCTGTTTTTTACCCGTTTTGATTTCTCCATTACGTTCAGGCCGGGAAGTAAAAATGTGAAGGCAGACGCATTATCTCGGAGCTTCCATGCTTTTCAACCCACTGAGACGCCGCCTGAATCCATCCTACCAGCAAACATCTTCTTAGCGGCTCTAACCCAGGATATCTCGGCTCGCATTAATGCTGAACAACATCTGGCACTGGCATCCACCCCAACAGATAAGTTGTTTGTTCCCGTACAATTTCGTCTCCAGCTGTTGGGTGAGTGTCACGATTCTGCCTTTTGTGGACATCCGGGTATTGAGGGCACTAAGGATCTGGTTTCTAGATCTTATTGGTGGCCCACTCTGACCAGGGATGTCAAGTCCTACGTGTCAGCCTGTGAGGTTTGTGCCAGGTCTAAGACACCTAGGACTCAGGGCGAGTCCTGGTAACCTACGACCCCTACCCATTCCCAGTAGACCCTGGTCCCATATCTCGATGGACTTTATAACTGACCTACCGCTGGCGGAGGGTAAGACTGTGGTTTGGGTAGTGGTCGATAGGTTTAGCAAGATGGTTCATTTCATTCCCCTGTCTAAACTTCCGAATGCTAAAACCCTGGCGTCTATTTTTGTGAGAGAGATTGTTCGTTTACATGGCATCCCGGAAAATATTGTTTCGGACAGGGGTGTGCAGTTTGTGTCCAAATTCTGGAGGGCCTTCTGTCAAAGATGTAAAATTTCGTTGTCTTTTTCTTCCGCCTACCATCCTGAGAGTAATGGGCAGACTGAACGCCTTAATCAGTCTGTGGAACAATTCCTGAGGTTGTATGTTGCTGATGACCAGCAATTATGGGTCAAATTCCTTCCGTTGGCTGAATTTGCTCTGAATAACCGTGTCAATTCTTCTGCTGGGGTCTCCCCTTTCTTTTGTAACCATGGTTTTCATCCCCGTTTTCATTCTGGGTCGTCCGTCTCCTCCTCTAACCCTGAAGCTGATAAACTCTCCTCCGAACTGTGCACAGTTTAGGCCCAGGTTGAATCGAACCTAGAAAAGGCTCAAAGTTCTCAAAAACTCAAGGCCGATAGGAGACGTTCAAGGGGGGTGAACTTTCAGGTTGGGGATAAAGTATGGTTGTCCTCCAAGAATCTATCTCTCAAGGTAGCTTCTAGAAAATTTGCTCCTCGATTTATTGGACCATATAAGATCACGGAGGTGATTAACCCGGTATCATTTAGGTTGGAGCTGCCCGAGTCATTCCACATTCATAATGTGTTCCATAAATCTCTGCTTAAAAAATATTTTGAACCGGTAGTACCATCAAAAGCCTCGCCTCCGCCGGTTCTTGTTAATGATGCTGTCGAGTATGTGGTGTCTAAAATAGTGGATGTCAGGAAGGTGCGTAATTCCTTGCAGTACCTGATTCACTGGAAGGGGTATGGACCTGAAGAGAGATCCTGGGTACCTGCCAGGGAGGTTCATGCTCCTAGACTTGTTCGTAAATTTCATTTAGAACACTCTGAAAAGCCATCGCCTGAAGTCTTGGGTCCGGTGGCCCCTCGTAAAAGGGGTGGTACTGTCACGGGGTTCCGAAGGTGCACTCGGTCCCCCATCGCCCGCAGACCTGTTGCTTAGCTTTGGGAATGAGGATCTGTGTTTGACCTCCTTCCCAGGGCGGCTTTACTAGCTGGGTGGCTCCCTGCTCCTAAGTCTGCCTTGAGCGCCGAGCTGATCACTCGGTGCTCGACTGGTTGGTCTGTCGGTCATGTGACGCTGGCCACGTCACATGACCCTCACTCCCCACTATAAATACAGGCAGCCTGCTGGCTACAGGTTGCCTGTTAATTTCTAGGTTCCTGGCTGTTTGTTGGACTACTGAGTATTTACCTGATCCTGTTCCCTGACGATCCTCTGCCTGCTCCTCCTGTACTGCGCATACATCCTGGTATTGTGACCTCGGCTCCCACCTGACTACTCTCTTAGGACTCCTCTTGTACTTCGCTACTCTCCTGGTATTTGACCCTGGCTTCTCCTGACCATTCTTTGCTTAATCCGTTGTACTGCGTAGCTCTCTTGGTTCTGACCCGGTCCGTTCATGTTCCGTATTTTGTCTTGTCTGTCTTCCCTGCACATATCCTAAGTTAGGGACTGCCGTCCAGTTGTCCCCTGTCATCAGGACTCGTGAGGCAAGTAGGCAGGGCCAGGGGTGAGGGTGGAGAGCAGTGGTCACTACCCTTCCCCCTGTGTGTGTGTGGACGTGACCGTTACACCTGTCCTGACGCTTTCCTGAGGCTGCTTCCGTCCTGGGCTCTGAACCAGAAACTATTCTTCCGACTAAATGTTTTCTAGCCACCCTAGGGGCCACAGTGTTAACAGAGGACTTGTCCTCTCTTCTCGAGCCTTCACAGGCAGAGAGTCCTCATAACAAGCCCAATGGTCGATGGTTTGTGCCGGTTAACCTTCAGTTTAAGGTTATCCAACAGCTTCACGACTCCAAGTCTGCCGGGCATCTGGGGGTTAAGAAAACACTTTCCCTGGTAAAACGCCACATTTGGTGGCCGAATATGTCCTTAGATGTTAAGGCCTACATCCAGGCATGTAGTGTGTGTGCTCGGTGTAAACCGTCTCGGTCCGCTCTTTCTGGTACTTTGCTCCCATTGCCCATTTATCAGGCTCCATGGACTCATATCTCCATGGACTTCATCACAGATTTGTCAAGGTCCTCTAGTAGTATGGTAATCTGGGTAGTGGTGACCCGTTTTAGTAAAATGGCTCATTTCATCCCTTTTCCCGGATTGCCCTCGGCCAGAGAATTGGTAGATCTGTTCTTGAACCATGTCTTTCGATTACACGGTTCAGATAAAAGAAAAGGTATCCCACGGCGCAAAAAACACCCAAGAGTTGGAGTGATATAGGTTGATCATTTATTTGAGCAAGTGGTACAACGCGTTTCGGGGTTTAACCCCTTCTTCAGGTACAATAGGCTTGCATTTCGATTACACGGAGCACCCATGATATTGTGTCAGATAGAGGTGTTCAATTCATCTGTTGGTTCTGGCGTTCTTTCTGCTCCCGGTTGGGTATAAATTTTTATTTTTATTTTGGATTTCACCCAGAGACCAACAGTCAGACAGAAAGAACTAATCAGACCCTGGAGCAGTATCTCCAATGCTTCGTGTCAGACTGCCAGGAGGAATGGGCCGCGCATCTACCCTTCACGGAGGTGGCTTATAACAACTCTGAGCATGCTTTCTCTAAGATGTCTCCGTTCAGGTGCGTGGGGTGCAGGGATCCTCGACTCTCTTCTCTGACCGGGTTCTCCACTAACATGACATTTTTAGAGCCATTTTAGTGCTCAAAAGTTCGAGTCCCCATTGACTTCAATGGGGTTCGGGGTCAAGTTCGGGTCAAGTCCGGGTCCCGAACTCGAACTTTTTTGTGAAGTTCAGCCGAACCCGTCGAACCTGAACATTTAGGTGTCCGCTCAACTCTTCCCGTGACGCATCCTGTCGTGTGCACAGCGATTTAAAGCACGGATTGGGACTACACCTGGCTTCCCCTCGTTTTCGTATTCCTGTTATTTGTCACCAGTGAAGTTTGCCTGGACATTGTTTTTTATTCTTTTGAATAAACCCCTTGCTTCATCTACACTGGTCTGTCTCATTGGTGCCTTTCATTACAGTCATTTTTTCTTCTTTTTTTTTTTTTAGTCCCCTTAGGGGACTTGAATATGCAATCTTTGCATCACTTCTCCTATACACTGCAATACATTATCATTGCAATGTATGAAAGACTCGCTATATTCCCATGGAGTACTACCACCTGCAGCCTCAATAACTACATCTGTAATTGTCTAGGATTCTTCAGAGAGACAGAGGCTATTACAGAGAAGAATAAGCTTCCCCGATATGCGTGCAGGGAAGATGTCCAGACCTCTTGAGTGCTCCCACGGAAAGCTGCCTCAGATGCTGGTATCACAATTGATCATGGCACCTGAGGGGTTAAATCAGAATAGCAGAATCTCAGCGGCCATGAAGCCCACTCCATAGCTTTCACCATGTTTAAAGACCCTACCGCCAACATCAGTGGCAGTAGGGCAGCGGTTGAACTAATCTATAAGAAAGCTTTGAAACAAACTGCCTCCTTTATTTGTAGTCCATACAGAGCAACTTTTGTTGCCAGCAGTTTAGACATTATGGATGTGTGTTGCATTATTTTGAAGGCACACCAATTTTACAGTTATACAAGCTGTACACTGACTACTTTACATTGTATCAAAGTGTCATATCTTCAGTTTTGTCCCATGAAACATATAATAAGATTATATCTTTTATAAATGAAAAAATAAAAAAATAATGGCTGCACACACATATAAGCAGTAAAGCTGAGAAATGGGGATCATTCTAAATTCAAGTGGTACTATACCTACTATTGGAATCAATGGAAGCTCTTAGTGCACATTTTGATAAAACTTGTGTCGGGCCCATCAAGGTAGCTTCCGCGGACGGGTCCCTATCACTAATATACCGCCTCTCTTGGACCTATCCAAGTCCACATTATCAGGGCAGTGAAGGAAGCAGCTTCATTTGTACTTTGCTCAGAAGCTCCAGGCAGATGGGCGTGTGCTCAGTCTAAAAGAGGCGCCACCCTCAGATAAATATTACAAGAAAGTTTAGACTGGCATATTCTTAATCATAATCACAGTCATGGGTGCACATCCATAAGGCAAACATAATAAATAAATAAAATAATGGCTGCACACACATATGAGCAGTAAAGCTGAGAAATGGAGATCATTCTAAATTCAAGTGGTACTATACCTACTATTGGAATCAATGGAAGCTCTTAGCGCACATTTTGATCAAACTTGTGTCAGGCACATCCACCACGCGTCAAGGTGGCTTCTGCGGACGGGTCCCTATCACTAATATACCGCCTCTCTTGGACTTATCCAAGTCCACATTATCAGGGCAGTGAAGGAAGCAGCTTCATTTGTACTTTGCTCAGAAGCTCCAGGCAGATGGGAGTGTGCTCAGTCTAAAAGAGGCGCCACCCTCAGATAAATATTACAAGAAAGTTTAGACTGGCATATTCTTATTCATAATCAAAGTCATGGGTGCACATCCATAAGGCAAACATAATAAATAAATAAATAAATAAATAAATAATGGCTGCACACACATATAAGCAGTAAAGCTGAGAAATCTGGATCATTCTAAATTCAAGTGGTACTATACCTACTATTGGAATCAATGGAAGCTCTTAGCGCACATTTTGATCAAACTTGTGTCGGGCCCATCCACCGCGCGTCAAGGTGGCTTCCGCGGACGGGTCCCTATCACTAATATACCGCCTCTCTTGGACTTATTTAAGTCCACATTATCAGGGCAGTGAAGGAAGCAGCTTCATTTGTACTTTGCTCAGAAGCTCCAGGCAGATGGGCGTGTGCTCAGTCTAAAAGAGGCGCCACCCTCAGATAAATATTACAAGAAAGTTTAGACTGGCTTCTATCTTTTATAAATAAGAGGGGTGGACTCACTTTTGTGAGATACTGTACCTCTCATTCTAAGGAAGTGTCCCACTAGTATAGCTTTAATTACCCGTGGATAGCATGATGAAGTAGAGTGCAACAAGGTTTTCGTTGATGTTTCCTTCTAGAACATATCCATGAAATGGAAACCTCCCTCATCTACAGTAATCATAATGCCAAGCAAGTCAACTTGATGATGACTATATTGTCTTGTCAGATTGATGTTAAAGAAGTTGGCCACTTTCTGGATACTGTTGACCAATGTATATATAAGATGACTATATTCCACTTGTTAATATAGCTCTTCTTGATTTTTCCCATGTGAAACCGATTGTTGTTCACATGTGCGGGGACTGTGAGAGTAAAACTGGTGGCACAGCCAACTGAGATCCACTACACATGCACCAATTGTACTTTTGCTGGTGCATGTGTGAGTTTTCAGGGCCAGGAATTGGAACAGTGAGGATGCCTAGCCTTGTCAATCAGTGGGAGTGGTAAAGGGTGAAAGGCAGAGGTGAAGTGGTGCCCTGAGGGGCTAGTATCACTCCTAGATGCTCCAGGCACTACATTATCATCATTAATGATGGGCGAATCGAAGTTGATGAAGTGGAATTCAACCTGAATTTCAGAAAAAAATGGATTCGCATCGAATCTGAATTTCCTCACGCTTCGTGGTAAAGAATTGCATTTTTTCCGAAAATGGCTGCTGCACGTGTTAGGACATGAAGCAAGGTACTCTTGGAACAAGGGATCACCCACAATGCCATAAATTCAGCCAATCAGCAGCCAGCCAGCCCTGTAATGTCACAGCCCTATAAATAGCCTCAGCCATCGTGGATTCAACCATTTTCCAGAGTACTTAGTCCAGGGAGAGACGTCAGCAGACGCTAGGGACAGTGGTAGAAAATACATTAAAACTTTTATTTTGCTGTATAGAAGTTCAGGGAAAAGATAGGGAGGAATCACTCCACAGTATTGAAGCAGAACAGGGTTCAGTAGGGGAGTTTACAGCCTGGGTAATAGGAACAATCCTATTACACCCTGCTGCAGTGACTACGGATCCAAATTGCCATTATACCGCTCTGTAATTCTAGCAAACGGTTCTTGTTATTGGGGTGCAAGTGCTGTTTGATACAGCCATTAACAGGGTTTATTGCAAGAAAATATTTCTACGTTATTTGCCCTTGAGCGGTGCAGTTATATGTTCTAAAGCATTTTTTTGGCTTGCATTAGTGGGAAAAAAGGGCTTATTAGCCGTTGTGCGGTGAAGTGAGAAAATTACAGTCCTTTTTGGCGTGTATTAGTGGCAAAAAAATATATATTATTTGCCGTTCAGCGGTGCAGTTATATGTTCTAAAGCCTTTTGTGGCATGTATAAGTGGAAAAAAATAAGGGCCTATTTGCCGTTCAGCGGTGCAGTTATATGTTCTAAAGCCTTTTGTGGCGTGTATAAATGGAAAAAAGTAAAGGCTTATTTGTCGTTCAGCAGTTCAGTTATATGTTCTAAAGCCTTCTTTGGCGTGTATTAGTGGGGGGGAAAAGGGCTTATTAGCAGTTGTGTGGTGAAGTGAGAAAATTACAGACTTTTTTTGGCTGTTATAATTTCCTTTTTATTTATTTATTTGATCTAACAATATGTCAGAGAAGTGCCAGGGGCTGCACAAGGGACTGGCAGAGGCCTAAATGCTTATGGCGCAGGCACAGGTCGCAGCAGAGTAAGAGGGCATGGCAGCAGGAGTAGCAGAGAGAGGCTTGAGCTCCCAGTGTCATCTAGTGGTTGTGACTTGACCAGCAACCCAGCGGTTCTTGAATGGTTGACTCGATCTTTGACTTCGTCGCAAGTGACATCAGACACCCCCAGCCAAGAGTCAGTGGGTTCATCAGACACAACCCTTAGTTGGTATTGGCCCGGGAGCAGGCCCTGTGCCCTCACCTGTCCTCAACCTGCCTCTGTCTTTTTCGGTTCCCTCAGCCAGACAAGTATTATATGCTGTGGGCTCAGTTCCACTATACAGTGAGGACGAGCTACTAGAGGACAGTCAGCAGCTACTGGCCAGCCAAAATGTGGAGGAGACATCTGCCGCTTCCTCCGGTAGGTGGGCAAGTAGTGATGAGAAGAGTGGTGTGGGAGCTGGTGTTGCAAGCGGTCAGGCTCCTGACCCACAGACTGTTGAGGAGGACATCAGTGACGTGCAGACAATACTTCGATGATGATCTAGCTGATCGCACTTGGGAGCTGGGTGAATTAGGGGCTTCATCATCATCGGAAGAAGAGGGTGGAAGCTTGCCTGTGGCCAGGAGTCAGCAGGGTGGCAGCAGTGGAAGATCAGGAGCCAAACGTGCCCGGGGAAGACCACCCGCATCGCAGGAGCCTACCTGCCCAGAAAGTAGTGGTGCAGGAGTTCACAGAAATAACGGCGGTAGCAGTCAGTCAGTGCGGAGTGTTGGGGGTAAAATCACCTACTCGGCAGTGTGGCAGTTTTTTGTTAAGCCACCGGAGGAGGTGAACATGGCCATTTGTAGACTGTGTGGGCAGAAGGTGAAGCGTGGTCAGGGTACCAATGTTGGCACCATGGCCCTGCATCAACATATGCAGCGTCACCATAAAGTGGCCTGGGAGAACCGTGGCTCCGATGTGGTGCTCCAGCCTGCCGCAGCAACCACTGCATCACCCAGTGGCACGCTCCTGATTTCAGGCAGTCAAGGCTCCACCACCTCAGTTGAAGGGAGCTGTCTGTCCTTCCCATCATCTACTGGTCCTCATGCTCCTGCTCCTCATCCTCTTACTCCTCGTCAGTCATTTCGTCAGTAGTCAATCACCGACACGATTGCCAAGAGACAGCACAACGCGTGTGGTCATCCTCATGCTGCTTCCACCTCACCACTGTGGCATATGTCCACTTTGTGGACTTCTCATGCTGTTTCCACCCTCCCCACTTCATGACTGGGCCACTATTTTGCCTTTCGGCCTGGATGATATCATTATTTATTTGACCCTTCTTCTGATCTGTCAGAAGGAAGACAAAAATGAGACTCGCAACGGATCCTGTCTATGTAACAGTTGTAAGGTCTGCATGACATGGTCCCTATTTTGCATCAGAATTGGCTTATGATTTGGTAGCCAAAAGCAGGAGTGGGTACAAAACACAGAAGACATGCAAATATTCCATTCACTTGTCATCTCTGTTTTGGATCCACTCCTGTTTTTATTTTATTTTTTGGCTTTAGCAATACGGATTACTTACCAAATGCTGACCGAGTGAAGGCAGATGCTCTACAGATCAGTTTTTTGGGGGTTATGGTTCTGACGGATCAGAGGAAGGGCAAAATAATCAGTGATGTCAACACAAACGTACTGCTGACACCCTCTCCACTCTGTCGGGGGGGGGGGGGGGGGGCTCTACTTGTATAAGCCTTTAAAGAGGTTGTCCGGTCCCAAAATCAAAAATTTTTATGTGCTCCTAACATTCCTCACCATGCCTTCATATGCCCCCAATACCTGTTTTTCATGTCCGAGCTTTCCTTCCCCCCTGGAAGACATCACATTATCCTGGCAGATCTGTTTACTTTCTCCCCTTCTTTTGTTGAATACATAACTTTATTGATACACAAGCCTGGCTGCACTACACAGAGATGAGTCACAGGCTGGACACGCCCCCCCCCACTCTGCTCTGCCTGCAGCAGCTACTCCATCTATAACTCCCGTGTCTATCTTTCTACACCCAGGCATGAATTTACTTCTCACCCAGTGTCAAAATCCCATTACTGACCGTCCACAGGCTCTGCCCTCACATGTGTATCTAATCCTATCCTGTGTGATACAGCCTGCTGAGCGGTGTATCTAATCCCATCACTGACAGCCCACAGGATCTTCCCTCACTATCTCCAGAGTGTGCGCACGACCGTATCCATTTTGCAAAACCACATTTTTTGCAGTCCCATTGAGTTCCCTGAATTTGAGGACCAGAATAGGACATGTTCTGTCTATACTGGAACTGACATATGGATGTAAAAAACACACTGATGACGTCCATGTGCTTTCCACATCTGTATGTCAGTTCTGCGAAAGATAGAACATGTCCTATTCTGGTCCTCATAATGCAGATCTAAAACCCATAGAGCTCAATGGGACTGCAAAAAAATGTGAATCCCATATGGACAGTAACCTTATTTTGTGGATCCGCGACTTGCAGACCGCAAAACAGATACGGTTCTGTGCAGGAGCCCTATCACTTATACTCAGCGCCCATAACAAAGACATCAACAGTGCCCCCATAACAGTGACGTCCACAGTGCCCCCATAACAGTGACATCCACAGTGCCCCCATAACAGTGACATCCACATTGCTCCCATAACAGTGACATCCACAGTGCCCCATAACAGTGACATCCAGAGTGCCCCCATAACAGTGACATCCACAATGCCCCCATAACAGTGACATCCACAGTACCCCCATAACAGTGACATCCACAGTGCCCCCATAGCAGTGACATCCACAGTGCCCCCATAACAGTGACATCCACATTGCTCCCATAACAGTGACATCCACAGTGCCCCATAACAGTGACATCAAGAAAGCCCCCATAACAGTGACATCCACAGTGCCCCCATAACAGTGACATTCACAGTGCGTCCATAACAGTGACATCCACAGTGCCCCATAAAAGTGACATCCACAGTGCCCCATAAAAGTGACATCCACAGTGCGTCCATAACAGTGACATACACAGTGCGTCCATAACAGTGACATACACTGTGCCCCATAACAGTGCCATCCAGTGCCACTAGTGCCATCCAATGCCCCCTATTTGTCAGCCAGTGCCCCCTTGTGCCATCCAGTGCCCATTAGTACCATCCAGCACCCCCGCTATGCCATGCAGTGCCCCATTATTTTGCCATCAATTTCCCCCCTTGTGCCATCATTTACTGTGCCCCAGTCAAATCCAGTGCCCCCATGTGCCATCCTTATTGCCCAAGAGTTCCATCCAGAGTGCCGTCCCCCCTCCCCTATCCCAATTTGCCAGTGAGTGCCCCAAGTGAGATCCCCAGCATAGCAATCAGCCTCTGTGCTTGATCGCTATGCTGTCACTCCTGCACAGCGCTTACATCGCGCTGTGCAGGAGTCAGTACAGGCTTCACATAGAAGCCTGTACACTGCAGAGAGCGGCCAGCAGGTCCTGAACATGCGCAATAGCATTCAGCCTAGTGCACTGTAAATACTGCCGGCCGACGCTTTCTCCAGCAGGAGGCGGTGACGTCACTCATGACGATCCATCTCCTGCTGGAGAAAGGAAGCGAAGAAAGGAAGATAAGGAGACGGACTTCGGCTGGAAGCAAAGAAAAGCCATCTGGAGGGACCACGTGACCGGGAGCAGATCTCAGGAACGGCTTCACTGTGGAAGGTAAGTATGTGATCACTAATCTTTCCTCCACAGGTTAGATTTTTAAAGGAAAAAAAAAAAGGTTAAGCCCGGACAACCCCTTTAATAGAACAGGTTCTGTAGACATCTATGTGGAATCAGCTGCCGTTGGTGTAAAAGGAGTGCGCTTCTTCTTGACGCTAACATCGACCTGTAAGGCTGAGTTCACACTTGAGTTATTTGGTCAGTTTTGGCCCCGTAACTGCCCAAATAAGTGAAGCGTGCAGTGATTCTAAAGAGATGCTTGTCATCTGCATGTCATACGGACTTACAGCATTATTTCACTACCACAGGAGACTCCCTATGTGTGTTACTGCAAGGCACAGTGTTCTACACCACTATAAAGGCTTTCTGCAGCCAGAAAATAGCCGTTTTTTAACGCGATTCACCACAAATAAATTTGGATTGAACCGAATATTTCCGAAAAATTCGTTGAACCGGCCGAATCGAGTTTTTTAGACATTTGCTCATCTGTAATCATTATAATGAAAGTATGAATTTCTCAAAAACAATAAATCGGGTTGTTGCAAGACAGAGGTCATTGCACTCAGCATGATCAACCCAACCAAGTTTACTCCAAGTTTACTGGAGTTGATCCTGACAAATGTTCTTTAAGTAAAACTACTAGGTCTGCTAACATTACAGTGTACTAGTACTTTACCATAACTGCATGATATATATCATCTTTATAATTAGTCCTGTATTATAGACATATCTTACATTATTCATTAGTTCATTATTTTTAAAATGTTAAAGCTTCTAAGTTAAAGAGATTGTGGAGTGCTCATGCGCTAAACATGCTAATGATCCAAAAGGTTTAAAATATGCAGCAATACAGTCAATGAAGAGAGATTGGAGGGGGAGAGATTTTATTTCAAAAATGTCGATATATGAATCCAGAATGATTTATGAATTTGGATCGATGGCACCTTCGCGACTCAATTCAGAAATGGAGATTTCTGGCTTTCTGGAATAGGGTTTACACGACATGGCGCTGCCCGGCTGTTTTCCAGCGCTGCGACATGTCTTGCATCCTCCCACTAGCCCTATAACAACTGGAGATAACCCTAATCCTCAGTCAATTTTGCGAATTTTTTTATTTTTATTATTATTCATCATTATTATTATTATTTATTATTTTTTCTTTTTTTAGTTTATCTATTTTATTTAGTTTCTTATGTTAAAATTCATATTGTAATCATACAGTATGTAAGAAAAAAATGATGAACAAAGCATAAACCGCAATGTGTGAATAGGATCTAAGTATATGCTTTAAGCGATATGTGAATTCATTATATGGAAGATAGCGGGCTCACTCCCTGGCCACTGCTTCATTCCCCACCAATCCAATCCTAATACATGAACAGCACGTGATTGCTGAAACCACTGCAGTGGTTAGTTGCAGTGGTCATGAGAATGATGAATTTTAGTTACATAAGACCCGCTAGCACGTGTTGAGACGCAAGATACTGAATTTTTTACAATTGGTCACTAGGACCATTAATTGTCTCTAGATTGACACGTGTTGCTGAAATATCAATATAAAAAATTAACATTTATTGTTTAACTTTAAAACATGACTAGAACTCACAGAATCTGTGAGTTCTAGTCATGTTTTAAAGTTAAACAATAAATGTTAATTTTTAATATTGATATTTCAGCAACACGTGTCAATCTAGAGACATTTAATGGTCCTAGTGACCAATTGTAAAAAATTCAGAGAATGATGAATGACACATGATGGCTGCAGGCATAGGGGAGATAAGAGTGGTGAACATTTAAGAGATAAACAGTTTTTTTTTCTTTACAGACCCCTACTCTCTCTGCCACTTGGACAACCTCTTGCCATTATAACAGGAATTTTCAAATCAGTAAATGGTATAGTAAAACATAGTTACATACTCATAGTTAATGCGATTAAAAAAAGACAACCAAAGTCCATGAAGTTCAGCCAATGAATAGGAGGTGATGCAGATTTTAGGAAAGGGAGTGTGACTCATATTTCTACACATTTTCATAAGCATTAATGTAATTTACTTTTAAGAATTAATCTAAACATTTCGAAAAATGTCCACTGTTCCTGCTGTGACCACGTCCTGAAGAAGTCTATTTCACAGATTCACAGTTCATACAGTAAAGAAGCTTTAACGCTTCCAGAGACTAAACTTTTTCTTCTCCAGTCGGAGGCAGTGCCCCCTTGTCTTTTGAGGGGATTTTACATGGAACAGCTTTTTAGCATTTTTTTGTATGGCCCATTTATATATTTGTATAGGTTAATCATGTCCCCTCTTAGACTTCTCTTCTCAAGACTAAATATATTTAATCCTTTTAATCTTTCTTCTGAACTAAGACACTCCATGCCCCTTACCAGTTTAGTTGCTCTCCTTTGTACTTTTTACACATGCAGAGCATCCTTTCTATGGACTGGTGCACGGGTCCATGCCTAATTTAATACATAAAATCCTGGTCTGGTGGCCTCAGAAGCAGCTGATTGACATTGATGCCCAATCACTCAGAGTGTCCAAGTCAGCTTGTAGTTTTTGGACATCTTCCATAGACTGCAGAGTACTACATAGCTAAGTGTAGTCAGCAAAAATAGAAATGGTGCTATACATTCCATATTTGATATAAATAATAAATAAATAAAATAATAGAGGACCCAGCACTGAATTTGGGGTACACCACTTATAACCCGGGACCATTCTGAATAGGAATCACTGACCACAACTCTGGACACGGTCCTTCAGCCAGTTTTCAATCCAATTATAAACTAGACTTTCTAAGCCTATAGACCTTATTTTAGCTATTAAATGTCTATGAGGGACAGTATCAAACGCTTTTGCAAAATCCAAGACCACTACATCCACAGCTGCCCCTCTGTCCGGGCTTCTACTCACCTTCTCATAAAAACAAATAAGGTTAGTCTGACAACTATATAACCAGAAAGCTCAGCGGCTCAACCTCTCACCGTATGAGATAAGGTGCTCACCTACAAGTCCCACCCTAAGGACCAAAGTGAAACGTGGATGTCAAAAAGCAATGAAGGGGCACACTCAAAAGGGCTCACTTGAAAAAACAACGATAGACACTTTATTTAACCTAAAAATATCCCCTAAAAATATACATAAAATATAGGCTGAATACAAATATATGACCTCTATATATAGAATTGAGTCCCGTGTATCAGTACACCTGTCCCAGGGTGATTCCTGTAGCAAGTATGTCGGCTGAGACCCTTACTAATTGATAGAAAGGTGGTGTATATGTGCCGGCTATATATCACTCAAATGTGGCACATATGTCAGTATACCGCAACCAAATGTAGATCAATGGACGTGCAGCACCTGTATAGGTGTAATGATGAGGGCTGTATAGCACTAAATGCCAATAACTTCTGATCGTTCTCAAAGTCCAATTGATATAGGCGGCAACACTCACAGTTGCACTGAATACCTGCAATAAGTAAAGAAGATAGAGGAAGCTTTGTCCGGATTCATAGCAAGCGGTCGCCGATTGGTGACATCATCCCAGCTTCACCCGGTCTCCCAAGCAACCAGGTCATGTGGGACGCCACGCCGAGGTCTAGCACACCACGTTGGATGCCGCTGGTGTGCGGCCGCCTGGAATCAGCGCTGCATCAGAGGCAGTGAAGACGGGTAAGACCCAGCTCCTGGGGATCATCTATTGTGGCATTGTGAATGCACTAAGTGACTTTTGGCGGTGTTATCAACTGTGAGTGTTGCCGCTACTGGACTTTGACTGAGAACGATCAGAAGTTATTGGCATTTAGTGCTATACAGCCCTCATCATTACACCTATACAGGTGCTGCACGTCCATTGATCTACATTTGGTTGCGGTATACTGACATATGTGCCACATTTGAGTGATATATCGCCGGCACATATACACCACCTTTCTATCTATTAGTAAGGGTCTCAGCCGACATACTTGCTACAGGAATCACCCTGGGACGTGTGTACTGATACACGGGACTCAATCTTATATATATAGAGGTCATATATTTGTATTCAGCCTATATTTTATGTATATTTTTAGGGGATATTTTTAGGTTAAATAAAGTGTCTATCGTTGCTTTTTCAAGTGAGCCCTTTTGAGTGTGCCCCTTCATTGCTTTTTGACATCCACGTTTCACTTTGGTCCTTAGGGTGGGACTTGTAGGTGAGCACCTTATCTCATATATCTCAGATAACAGGTTATTTCCGCCGCAATCTCCGACTGATCTATCATTTTCTATGACTGTTTTAGGCGTAGAAAATGGTCTTAATGTAAACCAACAAGGAAGCTGGCTAACATTTAGACCAGCAGTGGATGCGCCAAAGTTATGTAGAGGACGGCGCATCCAGTGCCGGTCAAAATGTAAACCAACTTCCTTGTTGGCTTACATTTAGACTATTTTAGACACCTAAAACAGGCATAGAAAATGATGAATGAGATGGGCCTGCCTGCCTGTCTCCTTCCCCACCCATGCCACGCCCATTTTTTCAGACATGGTGCAAGCAGGAAAGAGTCAGAGATTGTGGCGGAAATAACCTTTGCCCTGTAATCTGCACCAGAAATACGCCTAATATAGGCATATTTCTGATCGTAAATGTCCCCCTGAATTTTAAAAAGGCCAATTTCCTTGGGTTGAGGGCAGCATTTAAGGGCATAGACTGAGAGCAGCTACTTTCACATAATAATACTGAGGATAAATGGGAGAGGTTTAAATACACATTGGGTAATTACAAGAAAAAATATATTCCTGTAGGTAAAACGCCGGTCTTAATAAACTTCTTTAGTGTCTTTGGTCTCCCAGCCAGAGTTTGCTTTTAAAAGTTCAGGGGGAATATAATTATATTGTGGTCACTATTACATAGTGTTTCTCAAACAGTATCATTTCCAACTAGCTCTGCATCATTAGAAATTACTAGATCCGACAGAGCATTGCCCCTACTGGGAGCTTCTACAAACTGGCCCATAAAGTGGTTCTGCAACAAGTTAAGGAATTTTCTCCCCTTTGCAGTTGAGGCAGAATCATTACCCAAGTCAATATTTGGGAAGTTCAAATTTACCATTATGGCCACTGTACCAGCCAGTGCAGCCCACTGTATTTGGTTATACAGCTGAACTTCTACCTCCTCTGTGATATGAGGGGGACTATAGATTTCCCCAAGTCTTATTTTTTCTGATTTTATTTACTTTTGTTTTTTCATTCCATCCATAAGATTTCTATATCCTCGTCCACAATTGCCTATTTCACACTCGCCTTCATATCACTCCTTATATACAGGCACACGCCAACGCCTTTTCTATTGACCCTGTCTTTCCTAAAGAGTGTAAAACCCTGAATATTAAGGTCCCAATTGTGAGAAGAGCCCAGTCATGTCTCAGCCACACCAACTACATCTATGTGTTCCTCTATTACCATAGAATCCAGATCCTCCATTTTGCTTGCTAGACTTCTGGCATTTGTGAATATCCATTTTAAGTTACTATTTAATTTCCCACATTCAGTTCCCAGAAACTGAATATCTGGGAGTGTTTAAGTACCTTGGTTGATATTGTTGGTTTGTAAGAGGTCCATGTTACCAGTAGCTCTGTTTTTTTTTTTGGTGTACATTTATGTCCAGTCACCTCCCTACTTTCAGGACTAACCCATCCCCCACTAAATCCCCACTATCCCCTCCTATATCCCACTCTCTATCTACACTATCTACCCTCTTATTAGTATGATTCCCCTCCCTCCCCCAGATCCTATTTTAAAAGCTCCTCTAGCCATCTAATTATCCCCCCCCCTGAGCAGCTGCCCCCTCCTGATTAAGGTGCAGCCCATTCCTACTGTAGAACCTGTAGCAGACAGAGAAGTCAGCCCAGTTCTCCATGAATCCAAACTCTTCCTTCCTGCACCTGCTTCTGAGCCACTTATTTAACTCCCTGTCTCCCTGTCTCTCTGGTAGTTTTTCTGAAAACACTACCTTCTCTCATAGTTCCCTCAAATCATTTTTAAGGACTTTTCATCTCCCCCAGACTTTGTCATTGGTACCAATGTGTACCATGCCCACCATGTCTTCCCCAGCTCCACCCAGCAATCTATCCAATCTGCAATATGCCAAACTTGAGCATCTAGAAGACAACACACTGTTTGGCATTCACGGTCTAGGCAACAGATGACCCTATCTGTTCTCCCAATAATAGAGTCCCCTACCACCAGCATCTGACTGCCCTTTGCTGCTCTCCTCTCCCCGTCCTTCTTACTACAGCAGTCATCCTCCTGGTTGCTAGGAATAATGCCCTGCTGCAGTGTTGCTGGCCCTGGGCTTTCGTCCCTAATATCAGCCAAACAGGCATATTTACTAGTGCGTTCCAGCTCAGGACTAGCCTGCCTGGCATGTTTCCCTCTGCCCCTTCTTGTCACATTAACCCAACTACTGACCCCGTAGTCCCGATCTTGCCCTCCTCCACCCACCTCCATTTCACTGACCCCAGCCAGTGCCTGCACAGTGAGGTCTAAGCCTCTCTCCAGGTTTGCAATGCTTCTGTGTTTTGCAAGCTGTGCATTTAGATCCAGAATCCGAGCTTCCAAATATGCAACATGCTTGCATCTAGTGTAAATCTGTTAACCCTCAAATGGCTCTTCAAGGCATGCATACATTGCACAGGACACACACTTACTTGCATTGTCCATGGAGCACATGTTTAGTTGGGGATGAACAGTAAAGAGAAAAAGAGAAACAGTAAGTATGAATTTAAATTTAGACTCCTGTCTACTGTATATGGAGGACTTGATAGAATCAAACAAACAATGCACAAGAAAAATCTATTAAAACTTAGCTCCTATGTCCTTGTGTTGAACTATGACCTAATGTTAAACTATACACTTATCTGTAATTTCAACATTTTTCTGTAATTTTGCAGTACTCTGCAAAACCTTGCTGCACTCGGAAACTTCACTTGCAGATTCTGTGGCTTGAAGCTCAAACAGAAAACAAATAATTAAATTTTATAACAAGAGATGAGCGAATTTTAAAAAGATTTGATTCGCCGGTTCGACCAGTTTTTCGGGAAAAATTTGATTCGATCCGAATATATTCGTGGCGAATTACGTTAAAAAACTGCTATTTCCTGGCTGCAGAGAGCCTGTATAGTGGTGTAGAACACTGTGCCTTACAGTAACATGCATAGGGAGTCTGCTAGTTAAACAATACTGTGAGTCAGTATGACACAATTAGATGACAGGTGACGCTCTTAGAATCACTGCACCAAATAACTCAAGTAGGAATTCAGCCTTACAGGTCAAGGTTAGCGCAGCTGATTCCACATAGATGTCTAGAGAACCTGTTCTATTAAACGCTTATACAAGTAGAGTACCCCCGACAGAGTGGAGAGGGTGTCAGCAGTACGTTTGTGCTGACGTCACTGATTAATTTGCCCTTCCTCGAATCCGTCAGAACAATAACCCACAAAAATCGGATCCTGTCTTTGGAGCATACGCCTTCACTCGGTCAGCATTTGCTCAATAATCCATCAGTATTGCTAATGCCCAAAAAAAAAACGACTGGCTCTAAAACAGAGACAACACGTGAATGGAATATTTGAATGTCTTCTGTGTTTTGTGCCCACTTCTGCTTTTAGCTACCAAATCATAAGCCAATTCTGATTGGACCATGCAAGTCTTACAGCTGCTACACAGACAGGATCCGTTGTGCATCTCATTTTTCCTTTCTTATGACAGATCAGAAGAAGGGTCAAACAAATGATGATGTCAGCCAGGCCAAAAGGCAAAATAGTGGCCCAGTCATGAAATGGGGAGGGTGGGAACAGTATAAGGAGACCACAGAATGGCCTAATGGCAGGGTCTGAAGGTTGCGGCCGCATGAGGAAGTCACAGAGTGGCACAATAATAGAGTGTGGAGGTGGCAGCAGTATGAGGAGGCCACGAGTGGTACAATGACCGAGTGTGGAGATGGCAGCAGTATGAGGAAGCCACCGAGTGGCACAATGACAGAATCTGGAGGTGGTGTCAGCAGTAGCAGCATCATGAGAAGGCCACCGAGTGGCACAATGACCGAGTGTGGAGGTGGCAGCAGTATGAGGAGGACACCGAGTTGCACAACAACAGAGTCTGGAGGTGGCAGCAGCATGAGGAGGCCACAGAGTGGGACAATGACAGAGTCTGGAGGTGGCGGCAGCATCAGGAGGCTACAGAGTGGCAAGGTGACATAGTGTGGAGGTGGCAGCAGCATGAGGAGGCCACAGAGTGGCACGACAACGAGAGATTGCGGAGGTGGCAGCAGCATGAGGGGGGCCACAAAGTGGCACAACGACAAGAGATTGTAGAGGTGGCAGCAGCATGAGGAGGCCACAGAGTGGCTGCTTCGTCTATTCATTTATAGGGTATATGGGTCAGAACAGAAGGTTAAAATTTCTCAACTTTATAAAGTGTTGCTTAAAACACGATTTAATAATACACGTTCTCCGGCACAAAAGGCTTGGCAAATTGATTGTCCATGAATTTCCCTTGAAGATTGGGATAATATATTGGCGAATTTAAGTTTAATTTCTTATAATTTTAATCAAGTTTTGGTTTAATTTAATATTCAATATTTAATAAATTGAATAATAAAAATTAAGTGTTTCCTAAGACAGGAGAGAATCCACCAGTCTTCAGTTTATTCGACCACGTGGTTACGATGGAGAAAGCATTCCAAAAAACTATTTTTGACCGAAATAATTCAATAAAGATTTTACCGTATATAACTGCAGCGATAACCAAATTTAGTTTTTCGACCGAAATACTTCAATAAAGATTTTACTGCATATAACCGCAGCGCTGAACGCTGAATAAATTTTGTTCTTCGACCAAAATACTTCAATAAAGATTTTACTACATATAACCGCAGCTCTGACCACTGAATTAATTTAGTTTTTCGACTGAAATACTTCAATAAAGATTTTACCACATATACCCGCAGCGCTGACCACTGAATTAATTTTGTTTTTCGACCGAAATACTTCAATAAAGATTTTACCACATATAACTGCAGCGCTGAATGATGAATAAAAATTAGTTTTTCAACCAAAATACGCCACTAAAGATTTTATCACATATAACGGCAACAGTGAAGGCTGAATAAATTTAGTTTTTCGACCGAAATACGTCACTAAAGATTTTACCGCATATAACTACAGCGCTGAACGCTGAATAAAATGTGTTTTTCGACCGAAATACGTCCCAAAAGATTTTAACCAATATAAATCCAGTGCTGAATGCTTAATAAAATTTAGTTTTTCGACCAAAATACGCCACTAAAGATTTTATCACATATAACGGCAACAATGAAGGCTGAATAAATTTAGTTTTTGGACCGAAATAGTTCAATAAAGATTTTACAGCATATAACCGCAGTGCTGACCACTGAATTAATTAGTTTTTTCTACCAAAATACTTCAATAAAGATTTTACCACATATAACCGCAGCGCTGAACGCTAAATAAATTTTGTTCCTCGACCAAAATACTTCAATAAAGATTTTACCACATGTAACCGCAGCTCTGACCACTGAATTAATTTAGTTTTTCGACCAAAATACTTCAATAAAGATTTTATCACATATAACCGCAGCGCTGACCACTGAATTAATTTTGTTTATCAACCGAAATACTCCACTAAAGATTTTATCACATATAACTGCAAAAGTGAATGCTGAATAAATTTAGTTTTTCGACCGAAATACATCACTAAAGATTTTACTGCATATAACTGCAGCTCTAAACGGTGAATAAAATTTGTTTTTCGACCAAAATACTTAAATAAAGATTTTACCGCATATAACCGCAGCGCTGACCACTGAATTAATTTTGTTTTTCGACTGAAATACTTCAATAAAGATTTTACCGCATATAACTGCAGCGCTGACCACTGAATTAATTTAGTTTTTTGACCGAAATATGTCAATAAACATTTTACCACATATAACTGCAAAAGTGAATGCTGAATATATTTTGTTTTTGTACTGAAATAATAATAGTGAAATGCGTATATATTTTTTCGTTTTGTACTGAAATAGGCCACTAAACCTTTTCACCACATATAACTTCAGAAGTGAAATGTGTATATATTTTTCGTTTTGTACTGAAATAGGTCACTAAACTCTTTCATCACAAATAAATGCAACAGTGAAGTGCGCATATTTTTTTCTTTTTTGTACTGAAATAGGACACTGAACGCTTTCACCACATATAACTGCCGAAGTGAAATGCGTATATATTTTTCATTTTTGTACTGAAATAGGCTACTAAACTCTTTCAACACAAATAACTGCAGATGTGAAATGCATATATATTTTTCTTTTTTCACAGATATAAGCCACTAAAGGCTTTCAACATAGCACTTGCACCCCAATAACAAGAACAAATTGCTGGAATGCCAGAGCTGTATAATGGCCATTTGGATGGCCAAAGAATGTTTCCCTGCACTTGTAAATCACATTTTTTTTTCACAATGAGGTTTTTCTAGCACTGTACCTAGCGACTTCAGACGTCTCTCCCTTCAATAAGATGTTGTGAAATGATTCCTCACTATCGTTTCCCTGCAATTTGAATAATGTTTCCCTGCACTTGTAAATCGCTTTTTTTTTCACAATGAGGTTTTTCTAGCACTGTCCCTAGCGACTTCAGACGTCTCTCCCTGCTGTGAAATGATTCCTCCCTATCGTTTCCCTGCAATTTGAATAATGTTTCCCTGCACTTATAAATCGCTTTTTTTTAAACAATGAGGTTTTTAGTATAACTCCCATAGCGCCTGCAATGTCTGTCCCTGCACTTAGAAAGCAGCAAAACGTCTGAATCCAAGATGGCTGCGGGTATTTATAGGGCTGTGACATCACAGGGCTAGCTGCTGATTGGCTTCATGCATGGCATTATGGGTCAGCCCGCCTTCCCAGAGTTATTTGACCCATGTCCTCACATGTGTAGCCACCATTGTAGCCGCCATTTTTGGAAAAATTGTGATTCGTTACCACGAAGCACAAGGAAATTCGCATTCATTGTGAATCAAATTTTTCCTGAAATTCGGATCGAATTCCACTACGTCTGATTCAATTCACTCATCTCTATTCATAACCATTCAAGAATAATTGGTATGATACAAACTTTAGAAATTTCTAAATTTGACTGATGCTGGTTTTTGTATACAAAATTAATATAAGCTAGTGATTCCCAACCTTATAACTGCAAGGGAACCCCTGAAAGAGGTTTTAACTTCTGGAGAACTCCTATTGCCATTCAACCTCAACAAACCTTGCTGTGGAGGTTGGTAAAGCATTTTATAATTTTTGCCCAGTATAATAATTTGACTCAGATATACTTATAATGCTGTGCACAGCATCTTTGAGCAAGCTGGAATCAGACAGGTCTTGTCTGGGAAACCCCTATTCAGGACTTAAGGATCCCAGGTTTCTGAGAATCCTGGATGAGAAGCACTGATCTAAGGGTACTTGGATTCTGGCAGGGAGTTCAGTTGCCGGAACTGCCTGTCGGATCGGGCAATCTGTATGCAAACGGATACCATTTGTAGACAGATCCAGATGCGGATCTGTCTCACAAGTACATTGCAATACCGGATCCGTCTCTCTGGTTGTCATCCAGAAAAACTGATCAGTTTTTCCAGAACACTTGGGGTATTAATGCATTTCAATGGAAAATAATGCAAGAGTTCCGGAATTTTCTCCATTCAAAAACCGTACAATGACTGAACTGAAGACATCCTTATGCATACGGAACGGATTGCTCTCCATTTAGAATGCATTAGGATAAAACTGATCCTTTTTTTCCGGTATTGAGCCACTAGGACGGAACTCAATACTGGAAAAGTTTAACGCAAGTGTGAAAGTACCCTAAGTAAAGTCATACAGAATATGGATTGCAGCATTCGTGCTTGTCCTGACAGATACAGACAGGCAATGAGACACAGGTCCTGCTGTTCTGTATATGATAGGCATGGTGTCTGATCATACACTTTGCAGCCTCTTCCGCTCCCTGTTCCCAGCAATGTCACACAGTTGAAAAGTAGAAGCTGTCCTAAAGGTTTGGGAATGGAGTGAGGAAGATCCCGATATTCTTAGAAGTTGGTCTAATAGGTCAGAAAATCATCTGCTGTCACCGGTCCTCTAGAGAATGGATGTCTCCTGGATCATCGCACATGGCATTAGTCATTCCATAGTGACTTACCTTTCAGTGCTGCTTGCAGACTATTGGCATTGTTAATTAGTGGCCAGTGTTGGGGATATAGAGCTACTTCAATCCCTCTTTTTACTTACCTTTTTATTTTACAGCCCTCTATTGTTCTAGGGCTACATGGTGACACTGGTAGCACAACAGCTGTGGCGGCCATGATTGCAGAATACTGTTAAAATTAATCGGATTGCAAAGCAAGTCACAAAAAATCTTCTGGATTTTTGGTATCTCACGCTGCGATCCCATTCATTTTAATGGCATCACCACTACTTTGCAATCCTGGCTGCCACAGCTGTAATGCTACCAGTGTTGCTGTGTATCACTAGCCTTTGATGTGGGGGTAAACTGCTGACTTGGTAACTGAACACTTAATTATTATCTAAGTCATGTCTCAAGGCCTGTTTTACAACGTCGAACATTGACTTGAAGGATAGCTACCTTACATCTGGTGGCATTAGAGGCAAATCTTGTTAACAGCTCATTTGAATATCCTCTTCCCAGAATTTGAGAGGAGCATTGCCTGGCATATACTCCTCATGCCAATTAGGGTATCTCCATAAGGATATACAGTATCCCACAAACAGTTGGTAAGTAGATATTTTATTTTGCTCACAAGCCCATACTTATGCATGGGTCTATTGCCTTCGAAGTAATAATTGACTTTTGGTTATAATATATCAAACTATTTATTAATAAAGAACAGGGTGATCAACCTATTCTGCCTAACACAGCTTGTAAATCATTTGACTTTCCGATGATTAAAGAACCACCAAAAGAAACGAAAAGGGTTATTTTATATAAGATGTGTGCTACAGTTTATTAGAAATTTTCCTACGTACAGAACACTTTCTCTTTATGAATAACTTTGGGTACAGCCACACTGTCAGGTTTCCTGATACAATGCGTTAAAGGGTTTCTGTCACCCCACTAAAGTGATTTTTTTTTTTTGGGCTAGTTAAATTAGTTATATAGCGATATATTAAAATATAATAGTGTTCCTTACTTTGATCCAGCAGTTTAGTCAAAAAACGAAGTTTTATCATATGCAAATTCGGTCTCTACCAGCAAGTAGGGCGTCTACTTGCTGGTAGCTGCTGCAGAAATCCGCCCCCTCCTCTTGTTGATTGACAGGGCTAGCCGGGATCTCCTCCTCCGGCCAGCCCTGTCGGCATTTCAAAAATCGCGCGCCCGTGTTGAATCTGCGCAGGCGCTCTGAGATGAGGAGGCTCGTCTCCTCAGAGCTCCCTCAGTGCGCCTGCGCCGATGACATCATCGAAATAGAAGACAAAAAAAAAAAATCACTTTAGTGGGGTGACAGAAACCCTTTAAAGTAAAGAACCGCGCTGCCTGAACAAGGAATTTTTTCCAACCGTGCTATAAGCCCACCGAGTTGATACAGGATAACAGTGCTTCCCAGCTCTGGATTCCAAACGCACCTCCTGGATTCCTCATCAGGGAACCAAAAAATTACACCATAGTGAAGCACTTCAAATACAGGTAAAACAACTTGTGGTTTATTATACTCACAAACGAGTTAAAATTAATAGCATATATAAAATCCTAGTAGTATCACTCCGCTGCCCTACCCGGGTTTCGCACTCAAGCTTAGTCAGGGGCGAAATCTATGGACATCCGGAGGCATGTCCTTTTAAACCCCCCACCCTCCATTACAATATAGCATAGTATAAAACACTTCAGCAGCCATCTGACCCACACCCTCTTTTCTCGACCCATAAAATCCACAATAAGATCCACAGTAAAAGACACAAAATTACTCCTTCGTTTCTATTAATACCAATATATCCACATTTTTCATTCATAAAGTGGTCACATGTTACGGTCAGCCAATCTGGAGTTGACAACCCCATTCATTCAGCACACATCCTCCTCCAACAGGTGCAAGGAGTATCCTCATTTAACGTCGACATTCATCTATTTCATTATTATTCAACATAATGGCTCCAGTATATTTAATCTTACTTTCTCACAAGGTGTTATATATCCCTATTGGATACCTTTCGCAGAATGGATACTACAATCATACCAAACATGATTTTATATCGAACTCATTTAACCCTTTTGGTTGCAGTGTGTTTAGCCGGTATATCCACTCGACTTCCTTGCGATTTATCAGCGCTACTGCATCACCCCCACGCCAGTGTGTTTTGACCACTTCGATTCCTGCAAATATCAATCCTTTCTGGTTCTTTTCATGATGCAGTTTAACCACTTAAGGACCACAGGTTTATACCCCCCTAAAGACCAGGCCCTTTTTTACAAATCGGCACTCCACAACTTTAGCGGTTTATTGCTCGGTCATGCAACTTACCACCCAAATGAATTTTACCTCCTTTTCTTCATTTGGTGGTATTTCATTGCTGCTGACATTTTTACTTTTTTTGTTATTAATCAAAATTTTACGATTTTTTTGCAAAAAAATGACATTTTTCACTTTCAGTTGTAAAATTTTGCAAAAAAAAACGACATCCATATATAAATTTTGCTCTAAATTTATTGTTCTACATGTCTTTGATAAAAAAAAAAATGTTTGGGTAAAAAAAAAAATGGTTTGGGTAAAAGTTATAGCGTTTACAAACTATGGTACAAAAATGTGAATTTCCGCTTTTTGAAGCAGCTTTGACTTTCTGAGCACCTGTCATGTTTCCTGAGGTTCTACAATGGCCAGACAGTACAAACACCCCACAAATGACCCCATTTCGGAAAGTAGACACCCTAAGGTATTCGCTGATGGGCATAGTGAGTTCATAGAACTTTTTATTTTTTGTCACAAGTTAGTGGAAAATGATGATTTTTTTTTTTTTTTTTTTTCTTACAAAGTCTCATATTCCACTAACTTGTGACAAAAAATAAAAACTTCTATGAACTCACTATGCCCATCAGCGAATACCTTGGGGTGTCTTCTTTCCAAAATGGGGTCACTTGTGGGGTAGTTATACTGCCCTGGCATTCTAGGGGCCCAAATGTGTGGTAAGTAGTTTAAAATCAAAATGTGTAAAAAATGACCGGTGAAATCCGAAAGGTGCTCTTTGGAATGTGGGCCCCTTTGCCCACCTAGGCTGCAAAAAAGTGCCACACATGTGGTATCACCGTACTCAGGAGAAGTTGGGAAATGTGTTTTGGGGTGTCATTTCTCTCACCCAGCATGGGTATATGTAAAATGACACCCCAAAACATATTCCCCAACTTCTCCTGAGTACGGCGATACCACATGTGTGACACTTTTTTGCAGCCTAGGTGGGCAAAGGGGCCCATATTCCAAAGAGCACCTTTCGGATTTCACCGGTAATTTTTTACACATTTTGATTTCAAACTTCTTACCACACATTTGGGCCCCTAGAATGCCAGGGCAGTATAACTACCCCACAAGTGACCCCATTTTGGAAAGAAGACACCCCCAGGTATTTCGTGATGGGCATAGTGAGTTCATGGAAGTTTTTATTTTTTGTCACAAGTTAGTGGAATATGAGACTTTGTAAGGGGAAAAAAAAAAATCATCATTTTCCGCTAACTTGTGACAAAAAATATAAAATTCTAGGAACTCGCCATGCCCCTCACGGAATACCTTGGGGTGTCTTCTTTCCAAAATGGGGTCACTTGTGGTTTAGTTATACTGCCCTGGCATTTTCCAGGGGCCCTAATGTGTGGTAAGTAGGTAAATGACCTGTGAAATCCGAAAGGTGCTCTTTGGAATGTGGGTCCCTTTGCCCACCTAGGCTGCAGAAAAGGGCCACACATGTGGTATCGCCGTACTCAGGAGAAGTTGGGAAATGTGTTTTGGGGTGTCATTTTACATATACCCATGCTGGGTGAGATAAATATCTTGGTCAAATGCCAACTTTGTATAAAAAAATGGGAAAAGTTGTCTTTTGCCAAGATATTTCTCTCACCCAGCATGGGTATATGTAAAATGACACCCCAAAACACATTCCCCAACTTCTCCTGAGTACGGAGATACCACATGTGTGACACTTTTTTGCAGCCTAGGTGCGCAAAGGGGCCCACATTCCAAAGAGCACCTTTCGGATTTCACCGGCCATTTTTTACAGATTTTGATTTCAAACCACTTCTCACGCATTCGGCCCCTAAAATGCCAGGGCAGTATAACTATTCCACAAGTGACCCCATTTTGGAAAGAAGACACCCCAAGGTATTTCGTGATGGGCATTGTGAGTTCATGGAAGTTTTTATTTTTTGTCACAAGTTAGTGGAATATGAGACTTTGTAAGGAAAAAAATAAATAAAAAATAAATCCTAATTTTCCGCTAACTTGTGACAAAAAATATAAAATTCTAGGAACTCGCCATGCCCCTCACGGAATACCTTGGGGTGTCTTCTTTCCAAAATGGGGTCACTTGTGGGGTAGTTATACTGCCCTGGCATTTTCCAGGGGCCCTAATGTGTGGTAAGTAGGTAAATGACCTGTGAAATCCTAAAGGTGCTCTTTGGAATGTGGGCCCCTTTGCCCACCTAGGCTGCAAAAAAGTGTCACACATGTGGTATCGCCGTATTCAGGAGAAGTTGGGCAATGTGTTTTGGGGTGTCTTTTTACATATACTCATGCTGGGTGAGAGAAATATCTCGGCAAAAGACAACTTTTCCCATTTTTTTTATAGTTGGCATTTGACCAAGATATTTATCTCACCCAGCATGGGTATATGTAAAATGACACCCCAAAACACATTGCCCAACTTCTCCTGAGTACGGCGATACCAGATGTGTGACACTTTTTTGCAGCCTAGATGCGCAAAGGGGCCCACATTCCTTTTATGAGGGCATTTTTAAACATTTGGATCCCAGACTTTAGGGCCCCTAAAATGCCAGGGCAGTATAAATACCCCACATGTGACCCCATTTTGGAAAGAAGACACCCCAAGGTATTCAATGAGGGGCATGGCGAGTTCATAGAAATTTTTTTTTTTTGGCACAAGTTAGCGGAAATTGATTTTATAAATTTTTTTCTCACAAAGTCTCCCTTTCCGCTAACTTGGGACAAAAATTTCAATCTTTCATAGACTCAATATTCCACTCACGGAATACCTGGGGGTGTCTTCTTTCCGAAATGGGGTCACATGTGGGGTATTTATACTGCCCTGGCATTCTAGGGGCCCTAAAGCGTGAGAAGAAGTCTGGAATATAAATGTCTAAAAAATTTTACGCATTTGGATTCCGTGAGGGGTATGGTGAGTTCATGTGAGATTTAATTTTTTGACACAAGTTAGTGGAATATGAGACTTTGTAAGAAAAAAAAAAATTTCCGCTAACTTGGGCCAAAAAAAATTCTGAATGGAGCCTTAAAGAGGGGTGATCAATGACAGGGGGGTGATCAATGACAGGGGGGTGATCAATGACAGGGGGGTGATCAGGGAGTCTATATGGGGTGATCACCCCCCTGTCATTGATCACCCCCCTATAAGGCTCCATTCAGATGTCCGTATGTGTTTTGCGGATCCGATCCATGTATCCGTGGATCCGTAAAAATCATACGGACATCTGAATGCAGCCTGACAGGGGGGGTGATCAATGACAGGGGGGGGTGATCAATGACAGGGGGGTGATCAGGGAGTCTATATGGGGTGATCACCCCCCCTGGAAGGCTCCAGGGAGACGCCTGTATGTGTTTTGCGGATCCGATCTATCTATCAGTGGATCCGTAAAAATCATGCGGACATCTGAATGGAGCTTTACAGGGGGGTGATCAATGACAGGGGGGTAATCAATGACAGGGGGGTGATCAGGGAGTCTATATGGGGTGATCACCACAGTCATTGATCACGCCCCTGTAAGGCTCCATTCAGACGTCCGTATGCGTTTTACGGATCCGATCCATCTATCAGTGGATCCGTAAAAATCATGCGGACATCTGAATGGAGCTTTAAAGGGGGGTGATCAATGACAGGGGGGTAATCAATGACAGGGGGGTGATCAGGGAGTCTATATGGGGTGATCAGGGGTGATCAAGGGTGATCAAGGGTGAATAAGGGGTTAATAAGTGACAGGGGGGGGGTGTAGTGTAGTGGTGCTTGGTGCAACATATTACTGAGCTACCTGTGTCCTCTGGTGGTCGATCCAAACAAAGGGGACCACCAGAGGACCAGGTAGCAGGTATATTAGACGCTGTTATCAAAACAGCGTCTAATATACCTGTTAGGGGTTAAAAAAATCACATCTTCAGCCTGCTAGTGAACGATCGCCTCTGGCAGGCTGGAGATCCACTCTCTTACCTTCCGTTCCTGTGAGCGCACGCGCCTGTGTGCGCGCGTTCACAGGAAATCTCGGCTCACGCGAGATGACGCCAATCGGCGTTAGCGTAGCCTGGGAGCGCCGCAGAGATGACGCCTTTCGGCGTTAGCTTAGCGGGAAGTGGTTAAAATGCAGTGTAACACTATGTGTGGTTAAACCTTTTTTTATGTTTCTGATGTGCTCTTGGATGCGCACTTTTCATTTTCGTAGTGTACGCCCCACATATTGAAGCCCACATGGGCATTCCAGCAGGTATATGACCCCTTCAATTTCACAGGTGCAGCTTCCTTTTAGCTTGAATATTTGTCCATTGCTATTGAATTTAACGCTCTCAATGGATTGAACCCTATTGAAAGAGCTTCTATTTTTAAAAGCCAGACAGAAACCGCACCATGTGAACTTGCTCATACCATTTTTTGTCCTCACTGGCGGTATTGCACTATGTACGAGATGAGTTGCTATATTGGGGGCTCTCTTAAAAATAATGTCAGGATGAGCTGGTACATCTTTACCAATAACTAGATCGTATTTTAGAACGGACCAATTTTTCTTTATTGCGTTCTTAATAAAACCTGCATCAGTGCTGTATTGTGTCAGAAAGGCATATCGAAAATTCTTCTTCTTTTTCTCTTCTTTGTGACCAATTTTATCCATTCTATTTTCCTCAATCTTTATCCTACAATCTTCTAGTGTACTTTCTTTGTAGCCTTTCTCCAAAAATCTCTCTTTTAGTATTCCACTCTGGGTCCTGTAGTCTTCAGTATCAGTACAATTGCGGGACATTCTTTTGAATTGACCACTAGGGATCTTTTTAAGCCAATGGTCATGGTGACAACTCCTAATGTCTATGTATGCATTTACATCTGTTTCCTTGAAATGTGTTTTGGTCTTAAATCTCCCCTCCTCTATAATAATGCATAAATCTAGGAAGTTGATCATTGTGGCACTAATGGAGCTCGTGAAATGCAGGTTCCAGTTGTTCACATTTAAGTTGGATATAAACTCCTCAAGTCCCTCCCTCTCCCCCTCCCATAGTACCAAACAATCGTCGATAAATCTTTTCCAGAGAGTTAATTTTCCTCTCCGAGTTGTGGGGTAATATTCTCCTCCTCCCAGTGCCCCATAAATATATTGGCGAAACTGGGGGCGAATTTCGCCCCCATCGCCGTCTCGATGCATTGTACGTAGAAGGAGTTGTCGAACCAAAAGTAGTTATGGTCCAAACAGAATTCCAGGCAATCCAGAATGAATTTGCCCTGGATTTCTGTTATTTGAAGATCACTCGTTAGCCTATTCTCTACTGCTTTTAGTCCCAATAATTTGGGTATGACAGTGTACAGAGAGGTTACATCTATTGTGGCCATCCAGATGTTATTCTTACAGGGACCCAAATTTTTTATCAGATCAATTACACTGTTTGTGTCCTTCAGGTAGGACGGGTTCTTTGAGACATACACCTGTAAGAAGAAGTCAATGTATTCAGTTATATAACTTGTCAGGGAGTTAATCCCTGACACTATCGGTCTTCCTGGGGGGTCTACTGGGTTTTTGTGCACCTTAGGTAGGTGGTATATGACGGGCACCACTTGGTTCTGTACAGTTAGGTATTCCAGCTCCTTCCGGTTCAGAATACCTTTTTCAAATCCCTCCTTCAGTAATCCATCTAATTTATTTTTATATTCAAAGATTGGGTTAGTCTTTAGTTTTTTATATGTTTTATCATCTGACACTAGTCTGAACATTTCTTCTTCATATTTCGCTTTATCCATTATTACCACTCCACCCCCTTTATCCGCTGGATTTATAACAATCAGGGGGTTGGTTTCTAGATCTTTTAGGGCCTTTCTCTCACCAACTGTCAAATTATTGTTATTTTTCCTCTTTCCAATTTCCTCTAGTTCTTTTAATAGCCCCCTTTTGAATGCTTCAATGCATTCATTGTTCTGATATTTTGGAAAGAATTTAGATTTTTCTTTAAGCTGAGTGTGGACAATCTTTTGTCCACACTCAGCTAATAGAAAAATCAAAATTCTTTCCAAAAAATCAGGATAAGGAGAAATATGAAGAAGAACTGTTCAGACTGTGCAGGACTGTGCAGGATACAAGAATGTGGAGTGATGTGTTTTTTTTTTATCCTTTTTTGTAACGTATACGTCAAATGGAGACATTTTGACTTTAACTTTTTTATGACAGAGGGCAGTGCTATGCAGTGAACCTGCTGTCCAGATGAATGTTTGGTAGGGCAGAGAAAGCAAAGCCCATGTCAGCATTATAATACATGAACATTTAAAGTAATTAGTAAATTAATCATGAATATAAAAACATTTCCAGATTTATTCATGAAACCAGCTTGGATTAATTCCATTTTGATTTACACTGTGGTCTAATATTGAGTTTTGCAAAGCACTTCCTCTACAAACAGAGTTGATGTTGGCCTAATAAGCAAAAGTTCATCTATATTTAACCACAACTTGGAAAAGCATCAGAAGAACTGTACAAAACGCATGTGTTTTAATGTGATAAATCTTCCATGGTGCCCCCAAACTACATTTGTCTGGCACAACTGCCAAGAGCATTTTGCAGGGAATAAATTGTCTAGTAACTAACCAGCTTCCAGAGGCTTAAGAGATATGTGCTACATACAAGAAGATTATTTCAAAGGTCTCCACCATGTGCAGTGATTATAGAAGATGTCCACATAATAAATCATGAGCCTATAATTATAGGTTATGAGTTAAAGGTACAAGCTTATGAGATTCATTTTCTCTATTTCAGCAAGTGTGGTCCTCTGTGCAAGTGTGAATTCATCATGGTGGCATGCAAAGGAGTCTGGACACAACCGTTTTGGAAAGCAGTGGTTGGGGAGTTTCTGGCTATGTTCATATTTGTCCTTTTGAGTCTTGGATCAACTATTAACTGGAGTCCACAGGAAAATCGTCAACCAGCAGACCTGGTCCTTATATCACTTTGCTTTGGACTTAGCATTGCGACCCTAGTTCAATGTTTTGGACATATTAGTGGAGGTCACATTAATCCAGCAGTTACTCTTGCAATGGTGTGCATGCGGAAGATCAGCATCGCAAAGTCAGCTTTTTACATTGTTGCACAGTGTTTGGGATCTATTGCAGGAGCAGGAATTCTCTACGTTGTTACCCCATCAGAAGTTGCTGGCAATTTGGGCATCACCAAAGTAATTATCACAACCACTTTTTTCTTTCTTAATTCTAGTTTTATAGTCCATAGTGACTTTCATTATTTGGCAGTATGCAGTTTTCTCATATTGCCATATTGATTAATTTATTATATTACACACATAGCTTGAAGATTTTTTTCTTGCAATGCATTTTGTTAGGAATTGCTAGTCTTCACAGTTTCTTTATAATATATTGTCCCTACTTAATATTGCAGTTGTTTTATAAATATATCCATAGGTGAATGAGATGATTTCCCCTGGTCATGGACTTCTTGTTGAACTCGTAATAACCTTCCAACTACTCTTTACAATCTGTGCAAGCTGTGATTCAAATCGCAATGATATCACCGGGGCTGTAGCATTAGCCATTGGATTTTCTGTGGCCATAGGGCATTTATTTGCTGTAAGTAGTATTTATTATTCATTTCCATTTATCTTTATAAATGTTTTAATATATTGTTACATTAATATATTAGGATTATTGTATGGGCAATCTCTGTTATGACATGTGGGTGTTTAATAGAGGGGACCCAAACAGTTAAACAGAATAGTTTTGCAGCGAGTTGGCACTATGAGCGCTGCATCACCCACCCAGATCAGCTTAGTCTCAAAAAAATATAACAAAAGGGTGTGCACTGCTCTTTGCCTGTGAACTAGGCCATCTCACTTGCAGAATTCTCCAGAAGGCATGAATTCATTCCTTGGGGCAATAGCCTTCTTTCTCATGCACCTCTTATCAACTTAGAACCCACATATCCTTCATGAGCCCATCAGTCTTGCGTTTCTCATATTCAGACGACAAGATCGCTAACTCCAGTTCTAAAGATCCACATCAATATTGATTGCAAACACTCACTTGATCAAAATAACATCAGCACATGCCAATAAAAAGTACTGGCTCACACTCAGGAACCACCCAACTCAAGTTTTGTTAATACTTCTTCTGGGGCTTTGGAATCCTCACCTGAAAAATAGTTAAATACACAAAAAATCCATAACAAAATTCATTAAAGGGAATCTTTCACCCCAATTTTGGACTGCAGATATGGAAATACACTGACAAGCAAAACGGTAACAATATTTTGAACTTTTAAACCTTTAGCCTCCATATCTCACCATCCAGTACAGCTTTGAGGGTGAGACTACCATAATTTTATAGACAATAATCTTGGCTATCTCATACATAAATTGGACTTGCAACTACTTAGCATATGATTAGTCATGCAGATTCTTGTCATGTAACTGCATTGTTATTGTTTTGCTCCTAAAACTCTAAATTTGTATTTTTATTATTTTGTTAGTATTTTGTAAATCCACCTTTGGCGTTCAATACTGCCTAAATCCTTCTGGGCATGCTCTTGATTCAAGCATATCTCGACTAAAATCTGTTCCCAGGTCTCTTCTACACATTCCCAATATTAATGCATACTGGTCAACTCACTTTAATTCTACCCACAAGTGTTGATTCGGTTGAGGTCTGGGGACTGTGTGACCAATCCAGCACCTCTACTTCATTGCCATTGAACCATTTCTTAGCTAATCTCAACGTATGCTTCGGGTCGTTGTTCTGCTTGAATACTGTGTTGTTTCATACCTATAGTACTCGAGTGTATGAAGAAAGTCATCTTGTAGGATACTCACATATAGCTCAGCACTGAGACCACAATCGATTCTGGTCTCCACTGAACTTCAATTTTTCAGTTCGAGTTCGTTAGCCCCATATCCCTTGTTTCTTCCAGACCCATTTGCACCCATCAGAGCCCAGTCTATTGACTTTTGTCTCATGGCACCAAATCACCCGTTTCCAATTTTCTACTGTCCACTGTTGTACTTTTTTGCAAACTCGAGCTGACGCTTCTCATGACAACATTGAAGTTGAGGCTTCTTCACCTTTTTTCGGGCAACCACTCCAGACATGTGTAATGCACGTTGTATGGTGCTTGCATGGATGTCTGTGATCTCACTATTAAGAAGCATACGAGCCACCTCCACTGCCATGTTTGTTGCGTCAGAACTGATAGACCTAGTGATGAACTAACTTGTTGACTCTGATATTTTGCCTCTTGGCTGTGGAATAGATGAACGGACTTTATTTGTATTCTTCCAACTGTCATGGCACTCACAGGCAGTTTGGCTAGATTCTTGGCCGAGATACCGCAATCGATGCTGTTTCTCTTAACTAATTAGATGCTAAATAGTTATAAGTCCAATTTATTTATAAGATAGCCAAGATGATTGTCTATAAAATGATGGTAGCCTCACGCTCAAAGCTGTAGTGGATGGTGATATATGGAACCTGAAAGTCAAAAGTTAAAAGCATTATTACCCTTTTGCTTGTCAGTGTACTTCAGTGCAGCTTTGAGTGCTGACAGTAGGGGAAATGGGGGCAGTAGGAAAATCAAAAAAATTGTGATCTGTACTTATCTGCAGTACAATGCATGTATTACTTTAGATAATAGTCCAAAATCAGGGGCATTTATTTATTATAATAAATACACAATAAAAAAACCTCATATAAAATATAATCTTTATATAGCTCATAAAAAATATCCAAATTCCTCACCTTTCACAGACCTCCAATAACATGCTGTATCTTGACCAATAAAAAAGGAAAAATCCCTTGCAGTGTATTATGCATTCAGGGATCCCTAACATCACATGTTAGCTATTCAAGCAGTCTGGCAATGACTACTCTTCATTCATAAAACATACTGTACTTCTACAAATCCCAGCTCCCTTATAAGCATGTTATAGAGGACCTGTCACCACTCCAGACATGTCTGTTTTAATAGCTTCATGCAACCCCTATGTAATAACAATTCTGGGGTATTTATTCTTATGGCTCTATGATGTGCTATTCCATTATTATTCCTGCTAGAAGTTATGAATGAATTGCTATTAGCCTTCAGTAAGGGTACAGAGGGGAGGTAACAAGTTGGGGGCGTGTACCTGCACAGTCTAACGATAGCAGCACTGATTGGATAGAGGGAGTCTGTGCAGAGACACACCCCTAACTGCATGAAGGTATTAAACCAGGCATGTCAGGAGTGGTGAAAGGTCCTCTTTAATGCAGTTCTCACCTCTTCTGACGAGCAGCAAATTATTTGCAAACCAACAGATCGTTCACGATAATTGCCTAGTGTCAGCCTGTGTAAAGTCTTTGAGACTAATTGGATTTTTTTCATTTTATACAATAATAGAGAGCCTTGTTGATCTGATGGCTTTAGTCATGATGGATATTGAAGATAATTCACACTTTTTGCCTTTTCATTCTTACACAATAAATAGGTTTTCATATATTCCAAATAGTCTTCAAGCAATACTATTGAAAGATATCAAACTATTAGAGATGAGTGAATCGAAGTTGACGAAGTGGAATTCAATCCTAATTTCAGGAAAAATTGAATTCTCACCGAATCCGAATTTTCTCACGCTTCGTGGTAACGAATCACATTTTTTCCTAAAATGGCTACTGCACATGTTAGGACATGGAGCAAAGAACTCTGGGAATAAGGTATCACCCACAATGCCGTGCATGCAGCCAATCAGCAGCCAGCCAGCCCCTGTGATGTCACAGTCCTAAAAATATCCTCAGCCATTTTCCAGTGTACTTAGTGCAGGGAGAGACGTTAGCAGGCGCTAGGGGAAGTGATAGAAAATACTTTAAAACTTTATTTTAGTTGAATATAAGTTCAGGGAAAAATCATTAGAAGTGTATGGAAAGGAGAGGGAGGAATTATTCCACACTATAAAAGGAGAACAGGGTCCAAAAGGGGAGGTTACAGCCTAAGTAATAAGAGCAATTCTATTACATCTTGCTGTACTGACTGGGGATCCAAATTGCCATTATACTGCTGCTTTTAGGTTTGCAATAGATGATACCTCTGTAATTCCAGCAAACCTTGCTTGTTATTGGGGTGCAAGTGTTGTGTGATACAGCCATTAACGGGGTGTATTACTAGGAAATATTTGTACGTCTTATTAGCCGTTGTGCGGTGCAGTTATATGTTCTAAAGCCTTTTTTGTGGTGTATCAGTGGGGGAAAAAAGGGCTTATTTGCCGTTGTGCGATAAAGTGACAAAATTAAAGCCTTTATCGGGGTGTATTAGTGGGAAAAAAGTCTTATTTTCCATTCTGCGGTGTAGTTATATGTTTTAAAGCCTTTTTTGTGGTGTATTAGTGGAAAAAACGCTTGTTAGCCGTTATGCGGTGAAGTGACAAAATTTGGGGTGTATTCATTTCCTTTTTATTTATTTATTTGATCTAACAGTATGTCAGACAGAGAAGTGACAGGCCCTGCACAGGGGAGGGGCAGAGTCCTAAATGTTTCTGGCGCAGGCCCAGGTCGCAGCAGAGTAAGGGGGTGTGGCAGCAGGGGTCACTTCGAGAGGCTTGAGCTCCAGATGTCATCTAGCAGTCATGTCTTGACCAGCAACCCAGCGGTGCTTGAATGGTTGACTCGGTCATCCACTTCATCTCAAGTGACATCAGACACCCCCAGCCAAGAGTCGGTGGGTTCATCAGACACAACCCTTAGCTGGTATGGCCCTGGAGCAGGCCCTGTGCCCTCACCTGTCCTCAACCTGCCTCTGTCCTTTTCTGTTCCCTCAGCCAAACAAGTATTATATTCTGTGGGCTCAGCTCCACTATACAGTGAGGACGAGCTACTAGAGGACAATCAGCAGCTACTTCCCAGCCAAGATCTGGAGGAGACATCCGCTGCTTCCACTGGTAGGCTGGCAAGTATTGATGAGGAGAGGGGCTTCATCATTATCGGGAGAAGAAGGTGGAAGCTTGCACGTGAGGCAGCGGCGGAGCCAGCAAGTCAGTAGCGTGGCCGGGAGTCAGCAGGGTGGCAGCAGTGGGAGATCAAGAGCCAAACGTGCCCGAAGTAGACCACCCGCTTCGCAGGAGCCTGCCTGCCTGGAAAGTAGTGGTGCAGCGGTTCACGAAAGCAGCAGCCTTAGCAATCAGTCAGTGAGGTGTGTTGGGGGTAAAATCACCTACTTGGCGATGTGGCAGTTTATTGTTAAGCCGTTGAAAGAGGTGAACATGGCCATTTACCGAATCTGTGGGCAGAAGGTGGAGCATGGTCAGGGTGCCAATTTTGGTGCCACGGCCATGCATCAACATATTCAGCGTCACCATAAAGTGGCCTGGAAGAACCGTGGCTCCGATGTGGTGGTCCAGCCTACCGCAGTAACCACTCCATCACCCAGTGACACACACCCGATTTCAGGCAGTCAAGGCTCCACCACCTCCGAAGGGAGCTGTCTGTACTTCCCATCATCTACCGGTCCTGATGCTCCTGCTCCTCGTCCTCCAGCAGTTGATCACTGACATGATTGCCAAGAGACAGCAATACGTGTGTGGTCATCCTATGGCGAAGAAGCTGAACAAACTCCTGGCCAAGTTGCTGGTACTTCAGTCCCTCCCTTTCCAAGCACCTTTCAGAGAAATGATGGCTTCTGCCAAGCCGAGGTGGAAAGTCCGAAGCCGTCATTTCTTTGCCAAAAAGGCAGCATCAGGCGTGCACAAATATGTAGAACAGAAGGTGGGCTATTCCTTGAGCCTGTCGGTGTCTGCCAAAGTGCACGGCAGAGCCGACATGTGGAGCTGTAACTACGGTCAGGGACAATACATGTCCTTTACGTCCCACTGGGTGAATGTGGTTCCTGTCCAGCCACACCAGCAACTTGGCCAGATGACACCACTTATGCCTCCACGTTCTCACGCCATTGGTCCTGCAACAATGTCCGCCACCGCCTCCTCATCCACCACCGTGTCCTCAGCCTCCACTGAAGGGACAATTCAGTGCCCCTCCAGCATACCACATGTGCAGGGCACGGCGGTGTCACGCTGTTCTACACCTCGTTTGCCTGGGCAAACGGAATCACACAGGGGAGGAACTGCTCCGCGCCCTTTATCAAGAAATTGAATCCTGGCTTTCTCCCTGACAAATCAAAATTGGAACCATAGTGAGTGACAACAGGAAGAACATGGTGTCTGCGCTGCACTAAGGAGGGCTGACCCATGCGCACGTGTTCAATCTGGTTGTCAAGCGGTTCCTGAAGTCTTCCACCCATCTGCAAGACATCCTAAAAATGGCCAGGCAAATTTGCATGCACTTCAGCCGATCTGTTTGTGGGTCTGTACATGTCCATTTTCCTTTTGAATGAGTAAAGGTTTCTGTTGTCGGTCGGTACTGGGACCAAGGAAGCCAGTAACAAAGGAAAGGAAAAAACTGCCTGTGCAAAGGGGCAACATGTGAATATTCACCAAGACTGAGAGCTGTTAGCGCGGACCTATATTTGTGTGTTTTTATATTGATTTGTACAGGAGAACGGACCTACTCCTGACTTTGGGACTGCAGCTGGGAGAGAGGTTGGAAACCTGCACACTATTATTTATTTGTGATGGAACAGATGCTTGTAAATCTGGCTGGTCAGGGGACTGGAGACGTGGAGCCTAGATCTCACAGCCACATGAGCCCTGTGGGGGCTAAACTGGAGGAGGAGGGGGAGAACATTGGAGCACAAGCAATGTGTATTGAAATGGGTGGTTTTTCTACATAAGTGACAGGAGAGGAGGAGCAGGAGCAGTCGGAGGAGCATGAGGGAGATGAGGAAGACAAGGCAGATGACCCAGGCACACCGTGGCAGTATGAAATGGAGATGGAGGCAGGGAGTCCCTCCAAGTCACTTGCGCAAATAGCCTGCTGCATGCTCACTTGCTTGGGTAGTGACAGCCCTCTGCGCTCTCGTTCCAATACCATGGCTGCTGTGGCGGGGTGGGGGAGTAGGAGCAGTACCAGCTCCATCAGTAGTAGTTTGAGTTTAGAGTCGATGATGAGCAGCTTTCTTAACCCGCCTAGTGAAGAAATTACTCACCAGCAGCAGCAGCTAGACCTAGAGCAGAACCTGAACCAGCAGGTGGTGGCATACTTGACAGCACCCTGCCACCCCACATTGAAGATCCGCTGGACTACTGGGCAGCCTAGAAAAGCTGTCCTGCGTGGCCAGTATTGTGTGGCATCAGAGCAGGTATTTAGTGCGGCGGGGTGCCATAGTTACCCCAAGGAGAACTCGCCTGTCCACCCAAAATGTGGAGAGACTGACCCTTGTCAAGATGAATCAAGCGTGGATCAGTCAGGATTTCCACCCACCAATGCCTGATGCATCAGATTAGATCATCCATGCAGCCTCACCCAAACCTTGACAAAAGAGACCGGTTACTTCTGGCTACCTGCCTCAACTACTATTCTGATGCTGCCACCCACCTGATGCTGCACACCTGATACCAAGTGCTCCTTCCAACACCCACAATCCTCAGTGGGTACTGTTATTGCCACCCACCACCCCACTCTGTCACCGGGTCACTCTGTGGTTTCCTCATGTTGCTACCACCTCACCACTCAGTTCTCCTCATGCTGCTGTTGCCACCTCCACACTATGTCATTGTACCACTATGTGTTCTCCTCATGCTGCTGCTGCCACCTCCACACTGTCATTGTTCCACTCTGTGGCCTCGTCATGCTGCTGCTACCTCCACACTATGTCACCTTGCCACTCTGTTGTCTCTTCATGTTGCTGCTAACTCATAACTCTGTATCTGGGACACTCTGTGGTCTCCTCATGCTGCTGCTGCTGCCACCTCGAAACTCTGTCATTGTGCCACTCTATGGCCTCTTCATGCAGCTGCCACCTCCACACTATGTCACCTTGCCACTCTGTGGCCTATCTCATGTTGCTGGTGCCACCTCCACACTCTGTCATTGTGACACTCTGTGGTCTCTTCATGCTGCTGCCAAATCCCCACTTTGTGATCTCCTCATGCTGCTGCTACCTCAAAACTATGTCACTGGGCCACCCTGTGGTCTCCTCATGCTGCTGCTGCCACCTCCACACTCTGTCATTGCAACACTCTATGGTCTCTTTATGCTGCTGCCAAATCACCACTCTGTGGTCTCCTCATGCTGCTACTGCCACCTTCACACTCTATCATTGTGCCACTCTGTGGTCTCTTCATGCTGCTGCCACCTTCATGCTCTGCTATTGTGCCACTCTGTGGTCTCCTCATGCTGCTGCCACTTCACCACTCTGTGATCTCTTCATGCTGCTGCCACATCACCACTCTGTGGTCTCCTCATGCTGCTACCATCTTCACACTATTTTACCTTGCCACTCTGTGGTCTCCTCATGCTGCTGCCAACTCACAACTCTGTCTCTGGACTACTCTGTGGTCACCTCATGCTGCTGCTGCCACTTCCACACTCTGTAATTGTGCCACTCTGTGGTCTCCTCGTGCTGCTGCCTCTTCACCACTCTGTGGTCTCCTCATGCTGCTGCCACCTTCACACTATGTCACCTTGCCACTCTGTGGTCTCCTCATGCTGCTGCCAACTCATAACTCTGTCTCTGGGACACTCTGTGGTCTCCTCATGCTGCTGCTGCCACCTCCACACTCTGTCATTGTGCCACTCTGTAGCCTCCTCATGCAGCTGCAACTTCCACACTATGTCACCTTGCCACTCTGTGGCCTTCTCATGCTGATGGTGCCACCTCCACACTCTGTCATTGCAACACTCTATGGTCTCTTTATGCTGCTGCCAAATCACCACTCTGTGGTCTCCTCATGCTGCTGCTGCCACCTTCACACTCTATCATTGTGCCACTTTGTGGTCTCTTCATGCTGCTGCCATTTCACCAATCTGTGGTCTTCTAATACTGCTGCCATATCACCATTCTGTGGTCTCCTCATGCTGCTGTCGCTTCCACACTATGTGAGCTTACCACTCTGTGGTCTCCTCATCCTGTTTTCCAACTCACAACTCTGTCTCTGGGCCACTCTGTGGTCTCCCCATGCTGCTGCAGCCACCTCCACACTATGTCACCTTGCCACTCTGTGGCCTTCTCATTCTGCTGGTTCCACCTTCACACTCTGTCATTGTGCCACTTCGTGGTCTCTTCATGCTGCTGCCATCTCACAACTCTGTGGTCTTATACTGCTGCCATATCACCATTCTGTGGCCTCCTCATGCTGCTGCCATCTCTATACTTTGTCACCTTGCCACTCTGTGGTCTCCTCATGCTGCTGTCAACTCACAACTCTGTCATTGTGTCACTCTGTGGCCTCCTCATGCTGCTGCCACCTCCACATTATGTCACCTTGCCACTCTGTGATCTTCTCATGCTGTTGCCAACTTACAACTCTGTCTCTGGGCCACTTTGTGATCTCCTTATGCTGCTGCTGCCACCTCCACACTATGTCACCTTGCCACTCTTTGGCCTTCTCATGCTTCTGCCACCTCCACACTATGCCACCTTGCCACTCTGTGGTCTCCTCATGCTGCCGCCAACTCACAACTCGGTCTCTGGGCCACTCTGTGGCCTCCTCATGATGCTGCCACCTCCACGCAATGTCACCTTTCCAGTCTGTGGTCTCCTCATGCTGCTGCCACCTCCACACTATGTCACCTTGCCACTCTGTGATCTCCTCATGCTGCTGCCAACTCACAGCTCTGTCTCTGAGCCACTCTGTGGCCTCCTCATGCTGCTGCCCCTGCACACTATGTCACCTTGCTAGTCAGTGGTCTCCTCATGCTGCTGCCATCTCATAACTCTGTCTCCGGGCCACTCTGTGGCCTCTTCATGCTGCTGCTACTACCTCCACACTCTGTATTGTACCACTCTGTGGTCTCCTCTTGCTGCTGCTACCTCAACACGATGTCACTGGGCCACTCTGGGGTCTTCTCATGATGCTGCTGCCACCCCACACTATGTCACCTTGCCAATCTGTGGCCTCCTCATGCTGCTGCAACCTCCACACTATGTCACCTTGCCACTCTATGGTCTCCTCATGATTCTACTACCTCCACATTATGTCACCTTGCCACTCTGTGACCTCTTCATGCTGCTGCCATCTCCACACTATGTCACCTTGCCACTCTGTGGTCTCCTCATGCTTCTGCCAACTCACAACTCTGTCTCTGGGACACTCTGTGGCCTCCTCATGCTACTGCCCCCTCCACACTGTCACCTTGCCAGTCTGTGGTCTCTTCATGCTACCGCCAACTCACAACTCTGTCTCTGGGCCACTCTGTGGCCTCCTCATGCTGCTGCTACCATCTCCACACTGTGTCATTGTGCCACTCTGTTGATGGTGCTGCCACTTTACCACTCTGTGGTCTACTCATGCTGCTGCTACCTCAACACTATGTCACTGGGCCACTTAGTAGTCTCATCATGCTGCTGCTGCCACCTCCATACTCTGTCCTTGTTCCACTCTATGGTCTCCTCATGCTGCTGCTGCCACCCCATACTATGTCACCTTGCCAGTCTGTGGCCTCCTCATGCTGCTGCTGCCACCTCCACACTCTGTCATTGTGCCACTCTGTGGTCTCTTCATGCTGCTGCCACCTCCATGCTCTGCTATTGTGCCACTCTGTGGTCTCCTCATTCTGCTGCCACTTCACTACTCTGTGATCTCTTCATGCTGCTGCCACATCATCACTCTGCTGCTACTTCAACACTCTGTGGTCTCCTCAAATTGCTGCAAAATCACCACTCTGTGGTCTCCTCATGCTGCTGCCACTTCATTATTCTGTTGTCTTCTCATGCTGCTGCCACATCACCACTCTGTGGTCTCCTCATGCTGCTGCCACCTCACCACTATGTCACTGGGCCACTCTGTAGACTTCTCATTCTGTTCCCACCCTCCACATTTCATGACAGGGCCACTATTTTGACTTTTTCGCCTGGTTGACATCATCATTTATTAGAATTTTCTTCTGAACTGTCAGAAGGAAGGAAAAATGAGATGCACAACGGATCCTGTCTATGTAGCAGCTGTAAGGCCTGTATGACATAGTCCCATCAAAATTGTGATTTAGTAGCCAAAAGCAGGAGTGGGTACAAAACACAGAAGACATGCAAATATTCCATTCACGTGTCATCTCTGTTTTGGATCCACTCCTGTTTTTTGTTTGGCTTTAGCAATACTGATGGATTACTGACCAAATGCTGACCAACTGAAGGCAGATGCTCCACAGACAGGATCTGTGTTTTGGGGGTTATTGATCTGACGGATCAGAGGAAGGGCAAAATAATCAGTGAGGTCAACAAAAACTTAATTCCGGCACCCTCTCCACTCTGTCGGGGGGGCTCTACTTGTATAAGCGTTTAATAGAACAGGTTCTGTAGACATCTATGAGGAATCAGCTGACGACGGTGTAAAAAGAGTGCGCTTCTTCTTGACGCTAACATTGACCTGTAAGGCTGAGTTCACACTTGAGTTATTTGGTCAGTTTTGGCCCTGTAACTGCCCAAATAAGTGAAGTGTGCAGTGATTCTAAGAGTAACACCTGTCATCTGCGTGTTATACTGACTCACAGTATTGTTTCACTACCACAGCAGACTCCCTATGCGTGTTACTGCAAGGCACAGTGTTCTACACAACTATGCAGGCTCTCTACAGCCAGGAAATAGCAGTTTTTTAACGCGATTCGCCATAAATAAATTCAGATCGAATCAAATCTTTTCAGAAAATTTGGCGAAACGGACGAATAGAATTTTTGAGAAATTCGCTCATCTCTAGAAACAATGCATGGATGTAGAAATCCTTAAATAAATCCTTATTCGAGTCTAAAAAATGTCTACCATATGCCCGGGACCCTCACACAGAATTGACTTACCAGGCTCCCTGCGCCGCTCCTAGTTCCTGCACTGCCACTACTGCTTCTCCCTGTGAGCGGATGAAAACATCTGGTGTCAGGGGGAGGGAGCAGCCAATGTCAGGTGGTGACGGGGACAAGCTTTCCTAGCATTGCGTGTTTTCTGGCCAGCTGGTGGTCGGGACTGTGTCTTATCTCACCTTTGTGATGGCAAGATGAGACAACCCCTTTAACCAGACAATTTCTGAACTACACAGTTGCAGCAAACTTAAAATTGCCACAAAATTGACACAAATAATTGAAAGTGTCAAGTTAAAATTTGCTGCAATTGAAGGGTTGCTATATCTGTAAATACATATCTAAAAGAATCAAGAAACAATCATTTTCATTACTACCATGCCTGAATTGGCTTACATATGGCTTACTGAAGGATTATACGCCTATAGCGCTATATTAAAATGTTTTCTTTCTATAAAGCATTGTCATTATTATAAATATTGTCTTCACTTTTAATGCAACAAGTTTCTAACATTATTGAATATGCGCCAATGTTTTATCAGCTCAATTATACAGGAGCCAGCATGAATCCAGCTAGATCTTTTGGACCAGCTGTCATTATGAACATATGGGAACACCATTGGGTAAGATAAGCTATACTCAGTATTAATATTGTTGCTGACATCTTCGGTTTTGTGAGTTTTATGGTCTGTCTGTAAAAGTGGCATACAACTCGGGCAACATCATTACCAGCAGCGACATTGTAGTCCAAGATGCATCCAGACATCCTCCCCAAACTTTTTTGACTGTAATACAATTGCAGTTGCCTGCAAGCGTGTGTGTCAGGCCTACAGCGTGTACTGTGCCAACTACTACCAGTGCCCAGTTGCACCACTCATATCTGGTGTCACAGTAGCTTGCACGCATAGTACAACTAATCGGGAAAAAAAGGACAGGCAGAGGCAGGCCACCCCGCAGGGGCCGTCGTGGTCGTGGTGCTGTGACTTCCTTTGGCCCTAGAATAATGCCCAGTGTTCAGAGGCCATGTACCCTGAACTCGAAAAGTTCTGAGGACATAGTTGACTGGCTAACACAGGACACCCAATCTTCTACAGCTTCCGCTCGGAACCTTGACGCACCATCTTCCTCCAGCTCAGCTTCGGGCACCTCTCAAGTTACCACTCGCCCGCCTGCCGCCACCACCAACACTAGCACCACAGCTGCTTCACTTGATCTGTCAGAGGAGTTATTTACACATCAGTTGGAAGAAATGAGTGATGCGCAACCATTATTGCCAGAGGATGTAGATAACAGGGATATGTCTCAGTCAGGCAGCATTACACACATGGACGTACGGTGTGATGATGATGATGTTGTACCCGCTGCTGCTTCCTTTGCTGAGTTGTCAGATACAAGTGAAGCGGTTGATGACGATGTGTCATTGGATGTCACGTGGGTGCCCGCTCGAAGAGAAGAAGAACAGGGGGAAAGTTCAGATGGGGAGACAGAGAGGAGGAGGAGATGAGTTGGAAGCAGGGGGAGGTCGTCGCAAGGAGCTAGTGGCACAGTCAGACAGCATGTATCGGCACCCGGGGTCAGCCAGACAGCACGCCAATCAACGCATGCTGTTGCCACCACCAGAATGCCGTCATTGCAAAGCTCAGCAGTGTCGCATTTTTTTTGTGTGTCTGACTCTGATAACAGCGATGCCATTTGCAACCTGTGCCAAAAGAACTGAGTCGTGGGAAGTCCAACACCCACCTAGGTACAACTGCTTTGCAAAGGCACATGATCTCAAATCACAAACACCTATGGGATCAACACATAATGAGTACAAGCAGCACACAAACTCAAAGCCACCATCCTCCTCCTGGTCCAGCATCTTCAGCCACGGTAACTACTGCTGTCCTCCCTGCCCCCTCTCAACCATCCGCCACTCCACCTCTCGCCTTCAGCAGTTCCTGCTCATCTGCCCACAGTCAGGTGTCTGTCAAGGAAATGTTTGAGCGTAAGAAGCCAATGTCACAGAGTCACCCCCTTGCCCGGCGTCTGACAGCTGGCTTGTCGGAACTCTTAGCCCGCCAGCTTTTACCATACAAGCTGGTGGAGTCTGAGGCCTTCAAAAAATTTGTAGCTATTGGGACACTGCAGTGGAAGGTACCCGGCCGAAATGTATTTTCACAAAAGGCAATCCCCAACCTGTACTCTATTGTGGAAAAGGAAGTCATGGCATGTCTGGCACACAGTGTTGGGGCAAGGGTCCATCTGACCACTGATACCTGGTCTGCAAAGCATGGTCAGGGCAGGTACAGTACAGACCAAAAGTTTGGACACACCTTCTCATTCAAAGAGTTTTTTTTATTTCCATGACTATGAAGGCATCAAAACTATGAATTAACACATGTGGAATTATATACATAACAAACAAGTGTGAAACAACTGAAAATATGTCATATTCTAGGTTCTTCAAAGTAGCCACCTTTTGCTTTGATTACTGCTTTGCACACTCTTGGCATTCTCTTGATGAGCTTTAAGAGGTAGTCCCCTGAAATGGTCTTCCAACAGTCTTGAAGGAGTTCCCAGAGATGCTTAGCACTTGTTGGCCCTTTTGCCTTCACTCTGTGGTCCAGCTCACCCCAAACCATCTCGATTGGGTTCAGGTCCGGTGACTGTGGAGGCCAGGTCATCTGGCGCAGCACCCCATCACTCTCCTTCATGGTCAAATAGCCCTTACTTTCAAAGTTTTCCCAATTTTTCGGCTGACTGACTGGGTTCATTTCTTAAAGTAATGATGGCCACTCGTTTTTCTTTACTTAGCTGCTTTTTTCTTGCCATAATACAAATTCTAACAGTCCAGGTGTATCCACCTGACTTCTCCTCAACGCAACTGATGGTCCCAACCCCATTTATAAGGCAAGAAATCCCACTTAATAAACCTGACAGGGCACACCTGTGAAGTGAAAACCATTTCAGGGGACTACCTCTTGAAGCTCATCAAGAGAATGCCAAAAGTGTGCAAAGCAGTAATCAAAGCAAAAGATGGCTACTTTGAAGAACCTAGAATATGACATATTTTCAGTTGTTTCACACTTGTTTGTTATGTATATAATTCCACATGTGTTAATTCATAGTTTTGATGCCTTCAGTGTGAATCTACAATTTTCATAGTCATGAAAAAAAAGCTTTGAATGAGAAGGTGTGTTCAAACTTTTGGTCTGTACTGTATATCACGTACACTGCGCATTGGGTAAACCTGCTGACGGCTGCCAAGCATGGAATGCGTGGCTCTGCAGAGGAGTTGGTGACACCGCCACGACTTGCAGGCAGGCCTGCTGCCACCTCCTCTACTCCTCCTACTCCATCCTCTTCGCTAACCTCCTCGGCTGAGTCCTGTTCTGCTGCTGCGTCTTGCTCCACATCAACTGCACCCCCCCCCAGCTCCCCAGGGGCTATTCCACATCCCGGATACGACAGTGTCACGCCATCTTGGGGTTGACTTGCCTGAAAGCAGAGAGTCACACTGGACCAGCACTCCTGTCCGCCCTGAACGCACAGGTGGATCAGTGGCTGACTCCGCACCAACTGGAGATCAGCAAAGTGGTGTGGGCAAGTTGACACATGTGCCGTGCATGGCACCGGTGTTGAATCTTTGTGCATAAGTACCCAGGCTTACAGGACGTCCTCAAGCAGGCCAGGAAGGTGTGTGGCCATTTCAGGCGTTCCTACACGGCCATGGCGCACTTTTCAGATATTCAGCGGCGAAACAACATGCCAGTGAGGCGCTTGATTTGCGACAGCCCGACACGTTGGAATTCAACACTCCTAATGTTCGACCGCCTGCTCCAACAAGAAAAAGCCGTCAACGAGTATTTGTATGACCGGGGTGCTAGGACAGCCTCTGCGGAGCTGGGTATTTTTTTGCCATGTTACTGGACGCTCATGCGCAATGCCTGTAGGCTCATGCGCAATGCCTGTAGGCTCTTGCGTCCTTTTGAGGAGGTGACAAACCTAGTCAGTCGCACCGAAGGCACCATCAGCGACATCATCCCATTTGTTTTCTTCCTGAAGCGTGCCCTGCGAAGAGTGCTGGATCAGGCCGTAGATGAGAGTGAAGAGTAAGAGTTGTGGTCACCATCACCACCAGAAACAGCCTTATCAGCATCGCTTGCTGGACCTGCGGCAACGCTGGAAGAGGAGTCAGAGGAGGAATGTGGCTTTGAGGAGGAGGAAGACCAACCACAGCAGGCATGCCAAGGTTCTCGTTGTCACCTATCTGGTACCCGTGGTGTTGTACGTGGCTGGGGGGAAGAACAGACCTCAAATGACATCAGTGAGGACGAGGAACGGGACATGAGTAGCTCGGCATCCAACCTTGTGCAAATGGGGTCTTTCATGCTGTCATGCCTGTTGAGGGACCCTCGTATAAAAAGGCTGAAGGAGAATGACCTGTACTGGGTGGCCACACTACTAGACCCCCGGTATAAGCAGAAAGTGCCTGAAATGTTACCGAATTACCGGAAGTCGGAAAGGATGTAGCAGTTCCAAAACAAGTAAAAAAAATATGCTTTACACAGCATATAAGGGTGATGTCACAGCACAACGGGAATCTAACAGGGGAAGAGGTGAAAGTAATCCTCCTCCCAGGGCCGGATTAACGTAGGGGCTGATGGAGCTGCAGCTCCAGGCCCCTACCATAAAATAGGCCCATCTGCCAGCCAAAAGGCCTTTGGGAGGGTTAAAAGTCCTCTGTTGTACACAGCACAGCGTCACACAGCACACAGACAATGCAGAGACGCTCACCTCACGCTGGCAGCAGGAGCCTGAGGGAGGGACTCGGGAGGAGCATAATATGATCCTAGAGTGAAAGCTGCTTCTGCCAGCCCCTCCCCTCCCCGCCCACCAACCAATCAGAGCTGAGGCAAGGCAAGCACTAGCAGCTCTGAGTCATCTGAGTAGTACAGGGAGTCTTCACAGGTCCTGTAAGGGAACTGCACAGTGTAAAGTGTAGTTCCCAGGTTAGAACAGTGCATCTGCCAGGACCTGTGATGACATCATCTTCAACATCACAGGTCCTGCAGAATCTAGCAAAGGAACTGCACCAAAAATGGTGTAGTTCCTAGGTTTGAAAGGTACATCTGCCAGGACCTGTGATGACATCATCACAGGTCCTTCAACCCCTAACAGCAAGTATTAGAAGTTCACAATCAGCTCTGCATTGATCCATACAGACTGGTAAGAGGAGGTCCTCCACTTTTCATCATTTACCCCCCTTCCATGCCCTGTTTTTACTCATTGCTCACTCATGTATAATACTTCAGACAGGTACAGTGACCACAACCTCATGTACTTCACACACACAGTGACTATAATGCATAACTGACCACATATTTCTATAAACACTGCATCTGCAGTATTATACCTTGTATGCCTCACATCTATATATATATATATATACACACACACACACTGCATATATTAAACAATATTATAGATGCAATATGTACAGATATATAATATATATTGCAGTGTACTGATATGTGAGGTACAAGGTATAATATATGCAGTGTGTATAGATATATTGTATATACAGCAGTGTACTGATATGTTAGGTACGAGGTATAATAGATGGTGTGTACAGGTATATTGTATATACAGTATTGGATTGATATGTGAGGTACGAGCTGTAATTTATACCTCATATATCAGTACACCGCTGTATATACTATATACCTGAACACACTGCATATATTATACCACGTTCCTCACATATCAGTACACTGCTGTATACACTATACATCTGTACACACTGTATCTATTATACCTCGTTTGTGTGCCAGGCCTGTTTTGCAATCCCAATCCGGCCCTGATGGCATAAATTATAAAACAGCAGCGAACATAGTTCATGGAACAAAGAGAGAGGCCTGGAATGGGTAGTGGGAGGGGCTATAAAAGGGGAATGGGGGCCCAATTTAGATTCTTGCTATGGGGCCCAGTGATTTATATGTACGCCTTTGACAGGAGCAGAGAGATAAGAGAAGTGACAGATGACACAGAGTTTAGATTACAGGTTGAATTAACCCTTTAGGATCAAATTGGCTTCTCAGGAGATATATATGTTAAAGGCATCTCATTCAGTAGCTATATAACTAAGGGTGGGTTCACATCTCCTTTATGGATTCCGTTAAGTGGGGACTGTGGGGACTATTTTATTATCAGCCAGTGACTGTGTTACTGTAATACTGTTATCAATTCAGCACATAGTTTTCCCTGTGCATTCACATTTTACTTCACTTGGTTCGTTGTACTACTGTCAGTGTCAGACTGTTGTCACTGTGGGTAACAATGCACAACAGACAACAATGCACACCACAGTGACAGCTCCTGACTCCTCCTGTCCGGCGTCAGCCTCAGCTTCCCTTCACTATCACTATAATCAATCACTCTTCCTGATCCTGACTCACTCATTAGAGAGCTGAAGAGCCGACTGAGTCAGCAGCAGCAAGTGAATCGAATGGATAGCATCTGCGCATGCGCACCGGCACCTAGAGTCTTCGGTTCACTTGCGAGTCAGCTCAGGAGTCAGTGACTCAGCAAGTGAACCGAAGATCCGATTCATGAACCGATTCATCTGAAAGATCCGAACTTCCCATCACTATTGGGGTCATATCCGGCGGGCCGCGACATTACAGGAACAGCACCAGCTGCTCTGACGTCCTGCCGCCGGATATACGTCACAGGATATCCGGCGGGAGGACGTCAGAGCAGCTGGTGCGGTTCCTGTAATGCCGGCCCGCCGGATATGACCTCAGTGCGCCCGCGGTTATCCCTCCTGCACGCTGCGCTGTGTACAACCTGCTCAGCAGTTTCGACCAGCACACGGCCCACAGCGCTCAGCCACACCAGCTCGCGAGACAGCAGGAGCTTCTGGAGCAGGGCAGGTATCAGATAAACTCATCCAGTTGGAAGGGAGGGCAATCATAGTGCTGTTATGATTTATGGACACAGCTCTCAGCATGCTTAGCCAGCCTTCTATCTGGCTGTTTCTGAGCCTGTGGACTGTGACTCTCAAGAAGCACAGCCAGATAGAAGGCTGGCTAAGCATGCTGAGAGCTTTGTCCATAAATCATAACAGCACTATGAGAACTACTGACTGGCTAAGCATGCTGAGAGCTCAGTCTAAATACCATAACACATTAAAGAAATTACTGTTTCTAGCTGCTAGTCCACAGTCCACAGCAGCTAGAAACAGTAATTTCTTTAAAGGGATTCTGTCACCAGGTTTGACCCCTGTCAGCTAAACATATGCTGATGTTCAGGGCGTCTTCACGATTCCTAATGTGGGCTTATAAATGTCATCTGTGGGCTTATTTAGCTAAAAAACAGCTATTACTAACCTGTCAGTCAAACAAATAAGGTGCCCAAGGGGATGTTAATGGGTGCAAGATGCCCGCCGCACCCACCGCCGTTCGTGCCCAGCGCCGCCTTTCCGGACTTCTGCACCGCCTCCTAATCCTCTGTGCCGCCTCTCGCTCTACCTCCCTCCCCCCTCCTTCTGCTGTAAGATCTCGCGCTTGCGCACAGGGCTCTGCCTGATGCGCCCGTGCAGACTTCTCCATTTGGCTTCTTACAGCGAAGTGCGCATGCGCTGGCACTTCGCTCAACCCCTGTATGCGAGAGATCTTACAGCAGGAGGAGGGGGGGAGAGCGAGAGGCAGCACAGAGGATTAGGAGGCGGCGCAGAAGTCCGGAAAGGCGGCGCTGGGCACGAACGGCGGTGGGTGCGGCCGGCATCTTGCGCCCATTAACATCCCCTTAGGCACCTTATTTGTTTGACTGACAGGTTAGTAAAAGCTGTTTTTTAGCTAAATAAGCCCACAGATGACATTTATAAGCCCACATTAGGAATCGTGAAGACGCCCTGAACATCAGCATATTTTTAGCTGACAGGGGTGAAACCTGGTGACAGAATCCCTTTAATGTGTTATGTTATTTAGACACAGCTCTCAGCATGCTTAGCCAGCCTTCTATCTGACTGGCTAAGCATGCTGAGTGCTGTGTCCATAAATCATAACACAGCTCTATGAAAATTACTGTTTCTAGCTGCTGTTGTCCACAGTCCACAGCAGCTAGAAAACAGTAATCTTCATAGTCATGTTAAATGATCACTATAGTGTCAGGAAAACAAAGCGGTTTTCCTGACACTATAGTGCCCTGAGGGTGCCCCACCCTCAGGGTCCCCCTCCCGTGGTCCCCCTCCATGTTGCCAAGATAGACGCCAAATGAAGGGGTAGTTGCAGGAACAAAATACTTTAATGGTATCGATAAAATATATATGTAATTAAGACACTGAGTGCAGTTCCATAAAAAGGCCCAGCAAAATCCTCAGCACCAGGCTCATGATGCTCTTAATCCGGCCCTGCCTCCTCCTACCACGACCACGCCGGCAAGGACAGGACACTTTACAGACGTGTTGTTGATGGAGGACATGCAAGTCCTACGCATTGCCACAGCCCTTCGGGGTCCACCCTAAGAGAACGACTCGACCGACAGGTAGCAGACTACCTCGCCTTAACTGCAGATATCGACACTCTGAGGAGCGATGAACCCCTTGACTACTGGGTGTGCAGGCTTGACCTGTGGCCTGAGCTATCCCAATTTGCGATAGAACTTCTGGCCTGCCCCGCTTCAAGTGTCCAACCTATAGTTGGCTTAGAGGCATTCAGGCCCTTGTAAGGCACTCTGTAGCAGTGCTAATTCAAATACCTCTCCACTGTAGAAATTGCAGTGTTGCACATTTATTGTTTTATTCACTACATGTTTCAGGACCACACCGGTACCTTTGAAAGGTAATTCACAACATCTGTGCATCTTGTCCTTTTTTTGTTCATATTTTTGTGGTAAAAACACTAGCTTTAGTTAAAGGTTTGATGGAAATATGAAACAGAGGACATGTTTTTGATGTTGGGGTTTGTTTTTTGGATATTTCTTTATTTTTTTTTCCTTGTTTGTATTTTATAATAGAATGTTTAAGCTTTTGGCAATTTTTTCTTATCTGTGGGAGAAAAAATAAGGCACCAAAAAAATGTTCACACAGTTGTTTAGAAAAAAAACACCTCTTGAAAAACACCATAAAAACCACATGCAGTAAGGGAAAACACATAAGCAGTTTACATTTTTTATTTTATTTTTTACATAAAAAAACACCAAGGCAAATTTGTGCATAGGGGCCCTTAATGTTAATAATCTACTATCTTTTCCTAGGTGTACTGGGTCGGTCCAGTGGCAGGAGCAGTCCTGGCAGGAGCTCTCTATGAATATGTGTTCTGTCCAGATGTTGAACTCAAGAATCGCTTAAAGGAGGTCTTAAATAAGGCAACCCAATCATCCAAAGGGAAATACAGTGAAGTAGAAGAAAGAAAAAGTCAGATAGGATCAGATGAACTATTCCTAAAACCTGGGATTGTCCATGTTTTAGAAGAAAAAAAAGTTAAGGATACCTCTGGTGAGGTGTTATCTTCTGTATGACTAGAACCAGAAGCCAGAGAAAAGCCTTTACCATCAACATTTTTTTCAATCAAGGAAACCGATATATTATAAAGCAACTGTATTAACTAAAATACCTATATCATTCAGTACAAAGTACAACACAGCTTAAATCTACCACAGTGTAAAAACTACTACTATATAAGACACGCACGTAATCTTTGGATGCTGTCCTCTTGGCAAATCTGCGGTAAATAAGAGTGATCCTTAATTTAACAAGAAGTCAATATTGAGCCTCCAATCTGCCCGTTTAGCATCTAGATTGACAGTGCACATTAGTTTCAAGTACCCACTGGCAAATTCAAACAAATGGTTTTTCCTCTGGCATATAATTGGTTGTTGTCACCGCTGATTAAGAGATCCCCCTATTTAATCACTATCTGTAGAGAAGCAAATGCGCAACAAAGCTAACTCCTAAGATGAAATATAATTATTACAATCTTTTTTGTATTTTGAAAAACTATATATCTTTTTTTCACACTTTATGTTTATTATAGTAAACTTCTGAGAAAGTACTTTACCGATGAAGAAGCAGTTTGGGAAAACATCAAATGGCTTGAGGAAGAAAAAAATCTTTAAGCACCATTCTTTTCCTGTCCATGTCTTTTTTCCTTTGTTTGATTTGTTGAATGACTAGTAATTTATCAGGACCATACGAAAATAAAAGGTCTGAAACGCACTCTAAAAATAGACAAAGGCCTTACTCTTAGTTTGCGAAATGCACTTTTATTGTATGATGTGGAGAAAGCATATTACTTTAGTCTTTAATTATTCAAGTGTTTGGTAGAATACATTTAGGTAAAGTTGTCTTCTCCATACCAGTTTTATACCATCGAACCTAACACAGTAACCTTGTAGAGTATTTTAATAGGAAGCCTCATAACTGCTCAGCTGTTTCAAGCACCCATGCACATACTGAAACATATAAAAGATATCATTTGATTCCCCCCAAAAAAAACAAATTTTCACTCAATTATTAGATAATGGGAGAAAAGAAGAAATGAATCGCACATCCACTGCTAATGCTATGATCTCATCCCTGCATTTCTGCAGGAGACAGCACTAAATAGCGCATGTGTACCACCTCCTATGCTACATGCTAAATGAGGCATTAGTGATTAGACATTTTGATCAAAAGGCATAAGCCCACTCATCACGCCAAGGTTGCCTCTATGAGTGGGTCTTAACCTAACATTTGGAGCGGCGCTGCACGGCGACCACCGATGCTGAGGCGCCATCCTGGCCGACGGCTGGGCCCAGTAGCCAAACAGCACCCTTGCTGCCTGACCATGCCTGACCTAGCTCTGGGCCCCACCAACCAGCCAGAAAAACAGCACAGTGGCCCCCGTGCAGCACCGCACCATGTGAACAGTTGTCAACGCTCACCTCCTCTGAAGCTCACAGGGACTCCAACTGAGAGCATGATAGGCTAATTTAACCCCTACTGCAGAATACTAGGCTAATTAAAATCACCTGGCTCGAATGGAAGGAGTGCTGATCCAGGGACAGAACCTCTATACATTAGATAATGGAGGTGGTACACATGCGCTATTCAGTGCTGTCTCCTGCAGAAATGCAGGGATGAGATCATAGCATTAGCAGTGGATGTGCGATTCATTTCTTCTTTTCTCCCATTATCTTTCACTCAATTATGTTCCATTCTCTATTAAAATATACCTTGCATGAACAGTTACGATATCTAATGTTAATCTGTTTTTCCTTAGTGCTAACAGCAGAAAAACAATAGGATAATTCTGCTCCTGTGAACTGGTAGGACAGATGGAATTGAATGAGTAACTAATAAAACAATTAAGTGCACTCTCTACTATAAAGGTGGCAAGCATCCTACCCCAGTCTGTATTTAGAAAGATAGATAAAAATAATAATAAGAGGGATACTTGTGCAGCTTCCATTACATCCTACCAGCAGTACAATGGAGATATATCAAGAGGTAACCCCAGAGGGAGGGTCCTCTTGAGTACCATAACTCAGAACTGACCAACCAAAGGCAGTCCTTTCTGAATTCGAGAAATTCAACCTATAATGATTGATAAAGGAGAAGTGGGAGCTCCATGAGACTGCACAACAAATTTGGTTCAGAGGAATCAAACTTTTCACTGCCCAGAAAGTAGCTACTGCATGGGAGGAATGGTTCTAGCAAAGGTAGGAGGATCCAGATTTTGAGATTACCTGGTTTACCTGGCCTTCAGGCCTTTTTTAGGAGCAGAAAAAAATAATAAAGAAATTCTCATCATTCTTGGAGGAACAGGACCTATGAAGATACATTTTTAGACATCTAGGGATGTCCAGAGAGTGTAATTGCTGCTTCCAGAGAATAATCCAGAAAACACACTAGGAGAGACATGACCTGGTTTATATTCTCAAAGTAAGGAACCTTAGAAAAGAAGGTAGTTACTGTAAGTATCTTAATTAGATCTATCTGCGAGGAAGGTCATATGTGGTTCAAAGGCCGAGAAGGCCTGAAGCTCCCTAATCCTTTTAGCTGATGTAGCCAGAAAAATGCAACCTAGCAAGATAGAAACTTTATATTCCCCTCCTCCAGCAGCTCAAATGGGTAGATGCGCAGGACCCTAAGGACCACTAAGAAATCCCACTGTGGAACTGAGTGTAAAGCCACCGATTTCACACTTGAGGCCCCTTCCTATTAAAAATAAAAGTAAAGTAAAGGTGGACCATCTGTTTCTGCCCATTATGACAGAAAAAAACACACTGTGGTGGGGTGTTAGCAGCCTTTATAGTGTAGGGCAGCTGTTTTTTTGTAATGTAGCTATCCATAAAATCTAAATTATTCCAGTTTTCACACTACCAACTGGAGAACACGCAATATGCTGACAGATCCTATTCTCTGCAGCTTACCACTCACCTTTGCTGTGTAGGTTGAGACAGACCCAGACAGAGAGCAGAAAATTGAATAACAGATAAAGGCTCTATTTTAACTTTGGACGCGTATATTAGATATTATAGCAACCTTATACACACAGATAAGGTTCTATATACAGTAACTATAACCCTCTTTGGTTACTTGGGCAAAAGGCAAGCACAGTGTATAATCATAGAGCAGGGATCAGCAAGCTTCGGCACTCCAGCTGTGGTGAAACTACAACTCCCAGCATGCACACTTGATTGGCTGTTCTCAGAACTTCAATAGAAGAGAATGGAGAATTCCGGGAGTTGTAGTTTCACAACAGCTAGAGTGCCAGAGGTTGCTGACCCCTGTCATAGAGTATATAAAGTCATTGTATTCATGTCTATTTTAGCTTACTTTTCCAATACTTCATAAAAATTATATTTAATTTACAAGACATAACCGGTTTTCTCCATATGTCATTGTGTAGACTGTGAAAGGGATCCAGACTCCAAACTATCATGACTCCGCAGGTAGTTTTCTGAAACGCAACAAAATCAGATGCCGTCCTGGTTAGGATTATGTGGAATGGGGTGACCGTTTAAGATGACTATTTTACAAAATCGAATATGTGAACTGTGATGAATTACCAAATGTGGAGAACATCATAAATGCCACTTATTAGATAAAACAATCTTACACTTCTCTTTTTCCAGATATTGTACAGTAATCACCCACTTACAGTATATGTATATTATCTAATAAACGTACAATTTATTAACGCACTATAGTATTGATATCGAGTTCCTTAAGTCTGAGAAAAGTAAATGGAAAACAGCAGGTCATGGTGTAGATGTTGCATCACACTGATACCATCCTAGGATTGGACATTGCCTTCATAACAATTTACTGCAATCATATGCTGTATATTATATAATTCTACGTGGTGATCGATGGGTACCCTATTATTTCTACTGTGTAACCTGATTGGTGGAATTTCGCTTGTATATCTGAAGGTCTGTCTTCTCCATGGAAAACCGGCTATGAAATCAATCAACATGAAATATTGGAAGATAGCCCGGCTGGGGGGCGGGGGTGGGTGCATCCCTATTTCCTATATACTGCAATGTGTATGAATAAAGTAGTGGGTAAAGTATTAATATGAGACAGGAATGCAAGGTTTAGATGTATAAACAGTACATATATACAATTTCCACAGCAAAATAAACCAAATGCATTGTCTTTTATTGTCACACACACGGGTGTTTACATAGAACCCATGGGTGTGCAAACAAAGGCCCAAAACTCAGGATGGGTCTGCTTTTATTAAAGTTAATATCTGCCAGTCTATTTTAGGTGCAAAATATTATGCTGATTTCAGTTCATATTATATATCTACTGTATATGGGGCAACTTCTTTTTTCTGACATGATAAATGGTAATTGTAGTAGCATGCAGCCACCACTAGATGGCTCTTACATGAGGATATATATAACCAGCAGTGGAATCACTGGAAGCTGTATATATCTGAGTTGACCCAAGTGGGGGCTGCAGCTAGCTGCCATGACAGTGTCAGTCCTGGGCTCCCTGTCACCATGACCCCACACCGTAGATGTCTACAGTAATCTTCTCCTGCCTCTATAGCAGCACTATTAGCAAATTATTAAATTAGACTATGTAGGTTAAAGTGATGAAGCTATCCTGACCTAAACATGAATCCACTGTGATTATTATTTAATCTTCAACCGTGATATTACTTTACTTTTGCGTTAGATTTTTTTTCTTTACAAAAGGAATGTTTTCATCACAAGAAGAGACCCCCTGGCATCCAATATAAAGTGCTAAGATTCATATGGATTCATGTTGCACCCTGAGGCAATGCTGGACTGTGTTAATATGTGGGAAATAATTTCTAATATATTTCAAAAACAGGAAATGCAGCCTTAGCTTCGCTTCTTAGAAGACAAAGGGGTATAGGACTATGAATTTATACGACAATTCTCTGTTGCTCAGACATTTGGGTAGAAGAGCATTTTATATTGCATAAAGCAGTTCCATAAGTTGCAAATAAAAGTGCAATGAAAAAAAAATATATATATAAAACATGTATCGGGGGTAGCTTAAAGGGCTTATCCAACCCCTATAATGCTCCCAAAATGCCCGGGCCCCTAATACTAGTCATACTTACCCTGCTCTCCGTCACACGCGTCGCTTCTAATGACCGCACGTCCGCCATTGCATGTCCCTGTCGCACGGATCAAAACATCCAGGGACGGGAGGGGGAGAGGAGGGGGGCATCCAATAGTAGGCTGCGATGGAAATGATCCTCCCCTAGCATCGCGGGTGACACTAGGGAGGCTCGTTCCCGCTACAGCCTGCTATTTGCTAACAGCCCCCCATCGCTGGATGTTTTGATCCACGTGACGGGAAGATGCAGTGGTGGCCATGCAGGCATCAGAAACGACGAGGGTGCCGAGGAACGTATGACCGGTATCAGGGGCCCAGTCATTTTGGGGAGCATTAAAGGGTTGTTTTTTTAATTTTTCATGACACTTTTATTTGCATCTTATGGAATTGCTTTATGCAATATAAAATACTGTTCTACCCAAATCACTTTTTTTAAGAGCAGGAACAATTTAAGAAATACAGAAAAGAAGTTCAGGCAGAATAAAATTCTCTGGAGTTGCTCTCAGAGCACCCACAGAGTGAGAAGCCCCTGAAGAGAGGCTTCTGCAATGTGCTGGTGATATACTGTACATCACTGCGCCTCTGTGCTGGCCAAGGACAGAATACAAGGGCCATACATTGTTTTTTAATACAATCCTGGTTTTGTTTGGGAAAAAATCACATAAATCAGCACCAAAACTATACTGTGTGAACAAGGCACACTTGAAGGGGATGTTTCATCAGAAAATGACCGACTGTTTAAATCATATTTTCATGTTTAACACATTTTTTAATAATATTTTAAATTTTCCGTGTAAATATCTATATTTAAGGATAAACCATAAAAACCGGAGTGAGTTAAGATGGATCCATTTGTGGGAAAATTATTTTAAAGCTATGTCTTGAGCTAGAACTAAATGGATTTTTAACTTACCGTAAATTCTCTAGTTCCATTTGGCTTAAAGGGGTTCTGCACTTTGTTTAAACTGATGATCTATCCTCCTTCATGTTTTTTATTTATTCTAGATAAATACCTTTATTGCGGGGTACCCAACGCTGATGCTGCCACCCTGCCTGTTTTTTTAAAATATCCCTCGTGCGCCCCCCTGTAATTTTCCCGCTCAGTATGATAATACTGAGCATCGGTACAGGGAGGAGGAGATGCCAGGGTTTCTCAATGGGCTTCACCTTCTCTCTGGCTGTGCCATGATCCAATCACAGCGGAGAGCGTCCCAGCCAGGGAGAAAAAAAAAACTTACCTTCTCCCTGGCTGTGACGCTCTCCGCAGTGATTGGATCATCAAAAATAAATAAAAACCATGAAAGGTTCTCTTTAAATTCCCTACTTTCATGATATAATATCACTGTGGCGCCAACATTTTACGTTTTCCATAAATTTCTTCCGAAAGCCAAATCCCCCTAACTTTTTGTAAATAGTTTACAGTTAGGCTAGTTTCACACTTGTGTTAGACATCATCGGCAGGCTGTTACGGTAGGGAGCAGCCTGCCAGAGATCTCTGGAGCCTGAGATCTATCTAATACCTGCCAGCCCCATGAACTATAATGGAGACTGGCGGAGATCCGTTCGCAACCTGGCAAACATGCCGAGAATTGGCTGGACTAAAATTGCCTTGCCGGTTTATGGCCAGATCTCCGCTGGTCCCCATTATAGTTAATGAGGCTGGACGGCACAACATAATGAATGCAAGAATACAAGTATTTACTGAAACAGACATGTCAGGAAAGCTAACTGGTCATCTTTATGTCTAATATACGTCAGGCATGCGGGACAAAATGTTCTTCATAATTTTAATTGTTCTTAAATATTTAACAATAATATCATGGCATTTTTTTATAGTATTTTATATCCCTTGGCATATGTGGCATCTTCTACAGGCAAGTTTATCAGTAGTCAAAAAGAATTACAGTGTATGTAGGCAAAATGCGGATATATATTTGACTGCTGAAGGCATAGTTAGTGTTGCATGTCAGCCCCAAGACCCATGACCTCTTGAAGAAAGTGATTATAAAAGTTTCATTGTACATAGTTGTCTTACTTGTCCCCTTCATCTTGCGTATTCAAAGACCAGTGGATTTACAATAAGAGAAAGGTGTCAACCACAGAGTAAGATTTAATGATTAAATACGACAGACCGTAGACAAAATGGACCGGAAGGATCATGAAATGTACACAAGTGATGGGCTACGCTGTTCCTTGCCTCAGGTACTGCTCTAGAGAAACAGCTGCATAGACTCTACCAAGAAACAACTGAGGCAGCTGTACTGCCTATTATATATACAGAAAACCACATATGTTACTAAAATACTTGTTTCTTTAGACTTGAGACAAGAAGAGGTTACTTGCTAAGATGTTTAACAATATTAGGTTCCATTGGCTTAATCTTCTGACATGTAGCACAGTGTCTTATCTTGAAAAATTATATCAACTATCCTGTAAATCTGATCACATGGTGCTAAAGTAATTGAACACACATTAAGAAACACAGAGGTAAATTGGTATGGCGTTGACTAAATTAGGGTGCCTTTTGTTTAATAATTTTGGTCAATCCCATTTAAACAGAGTACTCAAACCATAAGTTGCTTACAGAGTGTCCCATTGCTGGTCTATTCAAACCCATGGGCTGTCATGTAATGTACAGATATGCTGGGTCCTCCAGAGCAAGATACACTCTTTGTAGCCATTCTTTGCTGTGGTCCTAAAGAGGGGAATCCCCAGAATTCCCCAATAAGGTGTTGGAAAATACATAGGTCTTTAAAACCTAAGGTGCTAATCCTATTTTAACGCCTGTTCTTGATAATTATCTTGATAATAATCCTGCCCAAATATCAGGAATGTAATAGCGCTCATAGTTGTTGAACCTGTCCTAATTTAGGTTCATTAGCATTACTATATTTTTGAAAATTCTACAGTGGTAGTTATAGCCCAGGGTCTTCTGTTGGCCCACCCCATTAATGATTTTTTTTAGCTTCCTAATATATCCTGGGAATATTAAATGGTGCAATTAGAAAGTATAACTTGTCCTGTAAAAAAACATATGGGTATGTAAAAAAACATTTAAAAAAATATGGGTACGTGAACTGAAAAATAATAAAGTTATGCCTTTTGGAAGGCAGAGTAAAAAACAAAAATGGAAAATGGCTGCTTCGGGAAGTCGGACAGCACTTTAAAGTAAATAATATTGAAGGATGGAATGTAACCTGACCAATCTATCCTGTTAAACCATGTTGGGCAGGCATTTTTCTGAAATCATTCAGCATACTTGATAACATGAGTATTAAATATAGAGAAGCATTCAGATTGGCCGTGCCGTGCTTAACTAAAATAAAATACTTTGTTATGAAGTATGTGGTGTAGTGTGGATTGCACTACTATAGCAGAATATCATAAGATTTCAAGACTGTGTCATGTTCATCAATATCTTTTGCTAAAGGAAGTTCAGTATAACAAATCTTTTCTCAAGTTCAGCAGTAAGCTAAAGAAAAGCTTGGAGATTGCTGAATCATTGATAAAGCAGAGCACAAACGATGGAACGCTGCAGAATTCAAACAGAGCCAATTTTCTTTATCTGTGATAGTATGTTCCATCTACAGTATATGAGTCTATTATCATACATATCCTACTGCAGGATACAAAGACATATTTGTGTCTCTCGATTATTGAGGAAACGAGAACGAGTTGCAAGTGCCTCTTTTTACGCCGCCCTTTCCACTTTTCCAAAAGGGGCATGGCAGGAGAGGGACAGTGGCCAACAGACAAGATAAAAAGCACTGGTCTTGATAAATCTCCTCCATAGTGTGATGCAATATATTTAAAAAAATGAAGATAACATACGAAAGACTGTAACCGTGATTTATAAAGACTGGTGTGTACTATGACATTCTTGATAAGGCCTGCTCGGCCAGAAGAGGCATTTAATTTATGATGAGGTGCAGACCTTATAATAAATTAAATGCCTCCTCATGCAGTCCAGATACCAGATTAAAATGTACTCCAGCTTATAGCTGTCATAGATTTTAGTCATCATTTACGCCAGTTTCTGGTGTAAATGATCAAAAATGTGCCAGGCCTAAAGAAAACAATGTGTCAGGAGCTCCCCTTGTATTGCTGTGCAGAGTCAGTCTGGGAGGGTTGCTATGCCTATGAGAGCTGGGCCCTTCTTTGTTGAAAAAAATAGACGGCGGATTACGCCCTTGCATTGACTACCAAGAGTTAAACAAAATTACGGTCAGAAACAAGTATCCCCTTCCTCTCATTCCCGGCCTCGTTAATAAAATTGTTGGCCCAGTGGTTCTCTAAAATTTATCTTAGAGGAGCCTATAATTTGATTAGAATACAGGAAGGGGACGAATGGAAAATGGCATTCAATACCCCTGAAGGGCATATTAAGTATCTTGTAATGCCCTTTGGGTTGTGCAATGCTCTAGCCATTTTTCAAAACCTCATAAATGACATTTTTCGTGATTTCCTGGGTTTATTTGCGGTCATCTGCCTTGATGATATTCTGATATTTTATTCCGACTGGGCCTCTCAAATAAGATGTTTGCTAAATAAAGTAAATGTGTTTTTGGAGTAAGAGAAGTCTCCTTGCTGGGCTATATAATATCATCTCAAAAATTCTATATGGACCTCGCCAAGGTTCTAGCCATAGTTCATTGGACAGGACCCACTTCCATAAAGGCTCTTCAGAGATTCCTTGGTTTTGCGAATTATTTATTAATTCTTTATTTAAATTCTGTATTAAAAACTTCTCAGTCATTGCCAGACCGCTTGCTGACTTAACCAGAAAAGGGGAGGATCTTCTTCATTGGTTTCCTGATGCTCTGTCAGCTTTTGAAGAAGCTCTGAAAGATAGTTTCATCCATACACCAGTACTCATTCAACCTAACGTCACTATACAGTTCATCATTGAGGTGGATGCTTCTGAGGTAGGAGCAGGTGCTATACTGTCTAAGGGGTTATCCTCTTTAACCAACCTTCAACCATGAGCATTCTTTATGAGAATATTTTCCTAGCTATTAAAGTGGCTTTTGCAGAGTGGTGACATTTTCTGGAAGTTGCTCTTCACCAAATTATTGCACTTACTGATCATAAAAACTTGATGTATGTAGATAGTCATAAGCACTTGAATCCTAGACATGCACACTGTGGCCTTGTTCTTAGCCCGCTTTAATTTTGCCATCACATATCGTCCTGAGTTTGGCTATGTGAAAATGGATGCTTTATCTTGTAGTTTCAGTGCCAGTGATTCCGTTGAAACTAAACATCCTTCTTCCTGGTATAGTCAATGCTGCTGTTAATCTTGAACTGGTTTCTGAAATACACTGTTGTCAGGATTTGGCTCCCAAAAATCATCCTTCTGGAAAATTGTTTGTTCCTCCAAATTTTCATCTTAAGGTTTTGGAAAAGTACCATTGCTCTGTGCTTGAAGGTCATCCAAGGATTGCTGGTACTAGATATCTGGTTTCCAGATCCTGCTGGTGGCCTACTTGTTCACGACATGTGACTGCCTTTGTCTCTGCCTGTGAGGACTGGGCGAAGGCCAAACTACCCAGGAGACATCCTGCTGGCTTACTTTGTCCTTGCCAATTCCACAGAGGCTTTGTGCTCATCTCTATGGATTTCATAACAGACCTTCCTTCCTCTCAGCTGAAGACAGCCACCCGCATAGTCATTGACAGGTTTTCTAAAATGTTTCATCTGGTTCTGTTTAGTGATGGACGAGCATCTGCTGGGACAGTTCGCGAACGCGATCGCACAAATGCGATCAAATGTTCGCGAACCGCAAGTTCGCGGCGGGTCCCATTCATTTTAATGGCAGGCGAACCTGAAAAACCTTCAGCTCATATTTGCAGCCAAGAAATAATTACTAGAAGTGCACAAATAGTCCCAAAACATGGACAGTGACATACCAGATGTATTATTCGAATTTGCCATCTCTATTCATTATTTTTTTGAATGTGAAATATCGGCAATATAATTTTCGCGTACGCGCATGCGCAAATGCACTATACAGTACCCAAATGCACTATAAAGAAAGTATATTGGTATATAACACCCCGCTTCAATCAGTTTTTTTGGGGGGCGACTGGTATATCACACCAGTAGAAATTATTTGTTCCAATAACCTTTGTCCCTCTATATACCTGCAGTATCGCAGCAGAACCGCACACAACTGCCGCACAATACAAATGCACTATAATATACTTTCTAACATAGAAAGTATATTATAACATTGTACAAGGAAGGCAATCCAGTAGAATATACATAAAGATAAAACGTAACCTTTAATAATGTTACTATGAAGGTCCATTCACACGTCCGTAAGTGTTTTGCGGATCTGCAAAACACGGACACCGCCAATGTGCATTCTGCAATTTGCGGACCGCACATCGCCGGCACTATAATAGAAAATGCCTAATCTTGTCTGCAATTGCGGACAAGAATAGGACATGTTCTCTTTTTTTGCAGAAACGGAAGCACGGATGCGGAAGTGCGGATCCGCAAATGCGGATGTGGATCCGCAAATGCGGACAGCACATTCTGGCCCCATTGAAAATGAATGGGTCTGCACCGGTTCCGCAAAATTGCGGAACGGATGCGGACCCATTTTGTGGACGTGTGAATGGAAAAGATATTCCTCAAAATTAAAATAAATAAAATTATTAAAGTTAAGCAAAAAGCATAGATGTGGTAGGCAATAACAAGTGCTCGGTGGCACTAAATCAGGTGCTCGGAGGCACCAAATCAGAAACCATATGTCCTACCACAATCAGGGGGGTTCCAGTGCACATCCATGAATCCCGGAGGGAAAGCAAAAAAAATCTATCCCTGGGCTAGATGATGATGTGGTTTTGAAGGACAGGGTGGGCAAAGAACTGTCCCTGATATTGCCCTACAGGGGGGTGCTATTCTGGCCCTGATAGCCTAACCACAGACCACTCGCCCTGATAAGAGCGACCCCGTCCGGAACTTTACCCTATATAAAAATGGCCCTAGTAAGCCCGTAGCCCCTAGGCTCCTGACTTCCAGGTGATCACTATATAGATCTACGTGTTTTTGACTCATTATAAAAGTATATTATAAGTATATCGCACCCCTCTGTGTATAACACCTATCGATAGCACACCTATACCAGTCCTTAAAAGCACTTTTGTGGCCCTATTAGCTAGCGTTTGGTGTCCCTTAAAGCTTGTCCCTGCTCCACACAGCAACCTCTCCCTACACTGGCAAAAAACTGAAAGTAAAATGGCGGCCAGATCAGGTTTATTTTTAAGGTAGGAGGTATGTCCATGTGCTCAAACGTCTTAATTGGCTGTCCTGTACCACCTGATGGATGTGTCATGAGTCAAAGTTCTTCACAATGTAAAAGAATATGGTGGGCGCGAATATCTCCATATGTTCGCATGTTCGGCAAATCACAAACACGCAAAGTTCGCCGCGAAACGACCGCCGGGGAACCGCAAGGCCATCTCTAGTTCTGTTAACCCCTTAGGGACCACCCATGCACCTTTTCACGGCGGTCACTAAGCTGCCTTAGGCTGGGGCGCCACTTTTTTATGGCGACCCAGTCTAAGCCGGGAGCAGGGACCCAGCTCACACATGAGAGCCGCGGCCCTGCTCTAACAGCCGGTACTGGCAGGAGTGCCGATCCGGGCTGTTTAACACTTTGTAAAGTGCTGACAGAGGGAGCGGACTCCCTCTGTCTCCCATCGGCAGCCCGCAAATGCGATTGCGGGGTGCCGATGTGTGTGAAGGCTGCCTGGGGTCTGATGTAGGACCCAGACCAGCCTTGAATAATTTTCAGCAGGCTGCGCCTCTCTGGCGCGGCCTGCTGGTCAATGTCAGAATAGCATTGCCATTAAAATGCAATGCACTATAGGGATAGTGCATTGCATTTTAAAAGCAATCAAAAAGCTGTCTGTTATAGTCCCCTTGTGGAATTTTTAAGTGGTAAAAAAAGTAAAAAATAAATAAAAATCATTTATTCTATAAAAAAAATCCAATATAAAAATTGCGCTTTTTTTCCGTTGAAAATGAAAAATAAAAGTCATCCCCAAAAATCAAGCCCTCACACAACTCCATATAAAGAAAACTAAAAAAGTTATGGGTTTTGGGAATTGGCAATGCAAGAAATTTTTTTCTTAAAAAAAAAAGGGGGTTTTATTGCAAAAAAGTAGTAAAACGCAAAAAAACTATATGTATTTGGTATCACTGTAATCGTACTGACCCAAAGAATAAAGATATTATGTCATTTATACTGAAAAATTAACGCCATAAAATTTATAACGCAAAAACACTGTGGCAGTATTGCTGTTTTTCAAATCCTTCTCCCAGAAAGAGTTAATAAAAGTTATTCCATGGTGTGGGGCCCCTGTACCTGCGATGTAAATTCACCAGGTTGAGGACACTAAGGTCTAGTAACTCGGCAAATTTTAACATCCCGCAAGTTAAGAAGATCAGACGTGGAGGTAGATCCTTTTCGGCTCAAGGGGCCAGATTTTGGAACCACCTACCTCTGACCCTGAAAATGATTCCCAGTCTTCTCTCATTCAGACGTGCACTGAAAACCTTACTTTTCAAACAGGCGTTTGATCTTCCTATATAACACTTATTTTTGGTTCATATAATTTTGGGGGTTTTCCTAAATTTTAGTCTATAAATTCACGGTTGGTAATGTCCTTTCTATTTTAAAGATACTTTTTCCTCACGTTTATTAATTTTGTTCTCTTCACATTCTCTATATCTCATCCGAACCCTTTGAACCTTGAGATCCCCCTACCTTCCCTCCCTTTTTCTTGATTCTCCATTTGATAAGTGCTAGGAAATTGGTCTCTGGAATAGGTGCCTTATTCTCTAGGCCTTTGTGGCCCATGGCAAAGTGTCATGCCATCTTCTGAATCAGCCAGCTAAGCGCATCGAGGCCCTAAGGGTAAGACTGCTTGTATACACGACTATACATCATCATCATCATCAATCAGAAAGTTATGTGTACCCCAAAATGGCACCATTAAAAACTACAATTTTTGTCCTGCAAAAAAACAAGCTCTCATAAAGCTTTATAGACGTAAAAATAAAAAAGTGATAGCTATTGGAACAGGACGATGAAAAAAGAAAGAAAAACGCTTGGTCAGTAAGGCCCAAAACAGGCTGGTCACTAAGGGGTTAAAGAAGCTGCCTGACGCTAACAAATCAGCAATTTTATTTATTGATAATATTCTTAATTTAATGGGATACCTGAGTCCATTGGCTCTGATAGAGGGGTACAGTTTGTCTCAAAATTCTAGAGAGAGTTTAGCAAATAGTTGGGGATCAAACTGTCCTTCTCTTTGGTGTTCCATCCAGGGACAAATGGACAATCTGAAAAGTTCAACCAGGTGTTGGAACAGTTTCTGAGATGCTTTATTTCTGACTGTCAAAACAAATGGAAAATGGTTTTGTCTCTTGCCGAGTTTGCTATCAACAATCACACTAGTTCCTCTAATGGCATATCACCTTTTTTCTCTTGTAATTATGGGTTTAATGCACGTTTTTAATCAGTATCTGGGTTATGTTCTGTGAGTCCTGCAGTGGAGGCCATCATGAAGGATCTGTGTAAAGTTTGGGCCCAGGCTCACATGAACCTGGAGAAAGCTCAAAGCATCCAGTTTAAACAGGCCAATAAAAGGCATTCTTCAGGTCCAAACTTTGCGTTGGAAGAACTTGTCTGGGTTTCCACAAAATATGTGCACCTCAGATCATATCGATAATAAACCCAGTATACATAAATCATTGCTTAAGAAATACATTCCTCTGGTGATTCCTTCTTCTAAACCCCCTGATCAGGTTATAATCCAAGGTGAATTAGAGTATGACGTGGATAAAATTCTGGACTCTCAGAGGGTTTAGGGCTTCTTTCTGTATCTTATCCATTGGAAGGGATATGTTGCTGAAGAGAGAACATGGGTCGCAGCTCAAGATGTTCATAATCCTCGTTTAAAGAGAAAATCTTATATGCTCTTTAGGTTGAGGGTCCAGTGGCCCCTCTTAAGAAGGAAGGTAATGTAAGAAACATACTTGTCCAGGCTCCAGCGGCAAGATCTTCAGCTTCAGAATGGTCCTTAGTTACAGGACACGATGCTCTGCTTTGCATCTGCTGGGGGAGACAGACATTTATGGATTATACTGCAAGTAGGTAGGGATAGCGGGCTGGGTTCTAGTTCAGGGACTCCCTGTCCTCGTCTGTCCCCATCTACATTCATTACATGTGGCTTGGTTTTGGATTTTCCCTTGTTGCTGATTTTGCTCTTATCGTCTATCCTGGCTGTAACGGACCGTTTCAGCAGACAAGGGGTTAAAATCCGTTTAGGCGATGTGCCCCTTTCTGAGAGACAGGCCCAGCTACTGCAGAACACCAAACTCCCGAACTGGATACAAAGTAGCACTCCAAACTGGAACCTCACGAATAGCTGCTAGCAGACGAACAGGGATCAGCTTACACTTCTGGCAATCGGTCCTCTAACAGCATACAGTGAATCCCCCCAATAACGAGACAAGGCTCCGTGTTGAGGGTCAAGCAGTGGTCTGACTGTACTTCACGTACAGCCTCTTTTATTCATAAACCACAAACATAGTACTGCCCACAGGGGTTTGAAATACAACCAATCAGTAATTTACAACACATACAATGTAACTACAGCAAACAATCGTTCACACCCCCAGAGGACCAGAATGAAGACTGTGACATAGGACAGATACAACATATCCCCACAATGCATCATGGTCTCCTCCTCTCTGTCCCGGAGACAACCTGAGGAGCAATCCAATTATCTCTGAGGACAAAGGGAGATCGCCAATACACATGTGAGGACAACAGAACAGACATCACCATTTAAACACACAATGGGACAATGGCACAATAGAAACACACCCAGCATTTTCCTCCCAAGCTGACAAGTTACACTTATTATAAATTGTTACAACTTTGTGAGTTTACATTGGCCATACATATAACTTACATCAATTTAAACAGTATAACTTGGGGACAAACCTATCCAAAATTCACTTGAATAGGTTCAGGGGTTTAAAAGTTAGTATATGGCCCATAATCCAGGGGCAAGAGGCCAGCAGCCAGTCCTCTCCAAAACCCAGTGGCGAGGTTGGTTTCGCCACACTGGCATCAACTCTGCACCAGGATTTCCTTTTGTTTGCTGCAATCATCGTGTTTGTCTCTCCTGGAATTCTGTCCCTGCTGGCTGACACTTCTTGTACTTACTTAGTAATCCTGAGAGTTCTGCTACTAATGTGCCTGCACTAATAATCTGTTACCTGGATATGCAGACATATCCTGGGTCCTTAGCAGCCAAGTTCATCCTGCTTTAAGGTGGGCTCTGGTGAGCACCTAAGCGTAGCCCTAGTTTCATACTACCCAGAGAAGTTTCAGAAGGCTGGTAGCAAGTGTTGGGCACACTAGTAGCGGTTTGAACGGTGACTGCAGTTTCCCTAACACAATATATGTAGATGGAGGAAGTAGGGGGATCACTGAAATTATTATTTTTGATCATTGTGCTAAGGAGGCACTGTAGGTGGTTTCTTATAGGCATATTATAGGGACACTGAGTTTGACACAGTATTGAGGCACTGTAATAGACACTGCTATGAGGTACTGACCCTGTTAAAAGGAAAAGTTTGGACTGTTATAGAGATACTGTGACTAATACTGTTATGGGGACACAGTTTATCTCTGAGACTGAGGCTGGTTGTGCTAAGAGGGCTATCTCTATAAGCAACAGCTGTTGGGCACACTGGCTGAGGTTGCACCTGAACCATTATGAAGACATTGTGGTTGGCAATGTTCGGGAGATATTTCGAGTGTACTATGGCTGGCCCTGTTAAAAGAGCATTGTGACAGGCTCTATTATGGGGCTATTGATGCTGTCACTGCTATGGGGGGCACTATGTGCCAAGGAAAGCCTTTCAAAAATGACAGTAATTATAGTCAGTGATCAACCTTTCACATCCTCACACAACTAAAACTTTCTGCACACCTTTATAAGCCACCTCTTCATGGGTTCTGACACATTTATTTCCTAAAGCCCCCCAACCCACCCCTGTTACTTTTGGCACCCAATACTAGTGATTGGTCAGGGGGTTCTCCACTACCTAGCGTTAATGACTGAGGTGATGTCCCATTGACATTGGTTGGGGGAGACCACCCATGAGACAATGCATTATTGGGCACCAAAACTAACAGCATCCATTGCAAGCAAATAAGAGGGAGGGGGGCTCTTGAAGAAAACCAAAAAAACAATGTGCCAGAATTAGAATAAGTGAAAGGGCGGCTGTAAAGGTATGCAGCCAGTGTAAGTTGTGTAACGTGACAGGTACTCTTTATTACTGATGTCATCAAAACATTATTCTATTTTAAAATGAACTGTGCTCAGAATATTTAGAATAAAATATGTCAACTTTAAAAAGTCAAAGCACCACACAGCGGCCCTATTTCCTCACTCATGGCAGATAGCTGCCTGTGGACCATTGGGCGCTTGGAGCGTATTCCAGTTTCCATGAAAGCCAATGAACATTCAGCATTTAGCTATTACACTGCGGAGACACAATTAACATTTCAGTTCTGCTTTAGTTTTCCTTTCAGAAACAGAACGATTAGAGCAGCGAGAAAGCATAGAGATATTCCTAATTGCTCATTAAACTTCAAAGCAGGTTTACATTCACCAGGCTATAAATAAGAAATGCATACGGTCGGTTATAAAATACATATATTGCTTGTAGAAGACGTGGACCACCAGGAAGTATTAGTCTCATCTGTGGCTGGCAGAAGGATATAAATAAAAATTGTTGGTACATTTAAGCATGCTTTGCTAAAAGCATCTTCGGGCAAAACAAAGTGCATGTTATCAATATGCATATGGAATGTCTCTGAGGCAGAACTGCCTGTAAGTTATATTGTCAGCAGGGCAACATTTTCCCATGTGAGACATTGAACAACACTAAATCATATGTGTGGGAGGGAAAGCCTTCAAGCTATGTACAGTATCTATTCCCTTTTGTGCCTTGATTTTCTCCCTTTCTTTCTCCTATTAGTGGCTTCTTCAATTACAGCTGAAACCTTCTCTTGGCTGGCAACGATGTGACTGCGTAAGATATTTTTGTAACTAAAATGGACTAAATGTTTGCAATTTTAAGGTTTGCATTTTATTTTCTCACCTATTAGGAGACCTATACCTTAAAGGGGTAACCCAAATTAAATAATAAGTTAGACAGCAACTGTATATACCCTAAAATTGTGACACTTACCCCTTTTCTCCTGTGCTGTGCTCTGGTCCGCCCCACCACTGTTTGCTTTCAGTTGCATACACTGCTGAGGCCATTGAATGGCTCAGTTGGCGACCTTTGTGTACATAATGTCACTATTGAAGCCTGGAAGATTATGTGAGGGGTGTAGGACCCTAGCGCAGTTCTCGAAGGGCGAGGAGAAAAGTAGTATAGTTTCTTTCATTTTTTAGGCCATTTATAGCTGCTGTCAATTTTTTATTTAAAGAGAATGTGTCATCAGAAAACAACTTATTGTTTAAATTACGTCTTTATGTTTAACATATTTTTAATTAATTTTGGATGATGTAATTTTTCATTTTCCATGTTAATATCTATAATTAAAGAAAACCCATAAAATCCTGCCGTTTTTGCACTGGCCACTAAGCCTAATAATAGGTGCCACTACTTGGTTTGTACAGATCACATAACTACAGTTTTCTGCTTATCTGTCCTTCTAATCCTGCCTGCAATTATATCACCTCGTGTTTAGATAAGACAGGATCCACAGTTCACAATAGGTGATTATCAATGCTTGTCTATTCTTGCCTTGTACAATAAGCTCTGCACAGGACGCCTAGAAAATTCTCCCATAGAAGTCAATGAGTTCCCCTCCTGTCCATTGTGTCTATGGTACATTTGGCTGCCAAAAGCAATCTTCTTACTTCTTTCTAAATGCTGTTAAGAACAGCTAAGGCAAGGTGGGGGCTGATGGGGTATATGTGACTCCATTTTGTCCTTTCAGCAATGTGTATTACATTTGGTTAGTGCACTTACAAAACCTCCCTCCCCCTTAAGGAATGTGTGACACATCCTGGGCTGTTTCAAGAAATCCATACATTCCTTAGGTTGTAAGTATGAACAGTCCTAGCCATATAAGGCCATCTGGCTCAACTGTATGCTAGCTTATGTGTATATACCTGATTGGTCAAATGCTGTTACTATGAGTCATCTATTATGTTAATGCAGAGCTCATGTGTGACCATATTATAGGTCAAATACTAATGCTAACATATGATTGGATGTCAAGGAAGCTCAACCCCCTCTATTAAAACTGTTTGCCAGCTGTGAATAAATCAGAATGGATTGGAAATAGACATGTGTTCATGTGGTCAATCTAGTTCATTCTCCCGGTACCGGTTTAGACTTAATTCAAGCTGATCGCCGAAATCTGAAGACAGGGACAAGTTAGGTAAAAGAGAGTAAATTTTCCTAACAGGGGCCCCCATAATTATGTTCAGGAAATTGAATAAAGAATCTGCAATCAGAAAATAAAAACAGATTAGAGCAACAACCCCTTTAAGATTACTGGTAGAACCATAAACATACTCCCCAATAGGAACTTGAAATTCTTTGAAACATTTTTACATTAGACTTCTGCCATCCCAAATTCGAACATACAGACCAGGGTTGAGGGTATAAATGGAACTGCCTGGTCTGGAGAATTTTTCATACAGTAATTCTTGACCTTACATTATAATTGGTTCTAGTACCATAACTGCAAGCTAAAACATTATAACCTGAGACCATACTAAAGTAAACTAGTAATTGTTTCTGAATCCCCAAAATACAGACAAAGCAAGTATTTACAGAAGACAAAAATCTGTAAATCACTCTCTTTGTTGAGAACAGGAGCTTCTTCAAGGTGTGTACAATACATACAATGTAGCAGAGACATGAAATGTAGCCACAGCCACCTGGTGTCCAAGAGAGCAGCTTGTCCTGGAATGTGAAAAGATCAATACAGGAAATGTACTGATAGATAGCAGCACAATATAAGTAGCACTGTAAGGTACTGCACCAAACCAAGGCCTCAGTTAACTCGTACCTTCCATGACAGCATCACCACTGAGGCAAGTGATTTCAGCGTTCAAGTGGGTAGTAAAGCAGAAAAACCAATAAAGATCAGTGGGGACCACTGAAGCAGTGATGTTGGAGCAGCAGGGGTTTAGCAGATGACTAATGGTTCCTTTTTTACATTTTATGCCATTGTTTATGCCATTTGAAACTTGACTGACCCATGATGAGTCAATGGAAGGCTTCAAGATTCTTTATGATCAATTTCACTGTCATAGCTGCCGTGTTTATAAAGGTCACCTGGATGCTAGTGCGATCTGTGAAAGAAATGAATTACACCATCTTGTCCTCTACAACATTTGCATCTTAAGGGCTCTTTCACACTTGCGTTGTCCGGATCCGGCATGTACTCCACTTGCCGGAATTACACTCCGGATCCGGAAAAACGCAAGTGTACTGAAAGCATTTGAAGACGGAACCGTCTTCAAAATGCTTTCAGTGTTACTATGGCACCCAGGACGCTATTAAAGTCCTGGTTGCCATAGTAGGAGCGGGGAGCGAGGGAGCAGTATACTTACAGTCCGTGCGGCTCCCGGGGCGCTCCAGAATGACGTCAGGGCGCCCCATGCGCATGGATGACGTGTCCAATGCGATCACATGATCCATGCGCTTGGGGCGCCATGACGTCACTCTGGAGCGCCCCGGGAGCCGCACGGACGGTAAGTATGCTGCTCCCCCGCTCCCCACTACACTTTACCATGGCTGCCAGGACTTTAGCGTCCCGGCAGCCATGGTAACCATTCAGAAAAAGCTAAATGTCGGCTCCGGCAATGCGCCGAAACGACGTTTAGCTTAAGGCCGGATCCAGATCAATGCCTTTCAATGGGCATTAATTCCGGATCCGGCATTGCGGCAAGTGTTCCGGATTTTTGGCCGGAGCAAAAAGCGCAGCATGCTGCGGTATTTTCTCCGGCCAAAAAACGTTCCGTTCCGGAACTGAAGACATCCTGATGCATCCTGAACGGATTTCACTCCATTCAGAATGCATGGGGATAATCCTGATCAGGATTCTTCCGGCATAGAGCCCCGATGACGGAACTCTATGCCGGAAGAAAAGAACGCAGGTGTGAAAGAGCCCTAAGATGTTTTTGCTTGAATTCAGAGAAGAGACTTTGTAGTTCCAGGAGCCATGGCCCTCTGCTACCCAACCATGCTATATCCACTAAGGGTACTTTCACACTAGCGTTTTTCTTTTCCGGCGCTGAGTTCCGTCCTAAGGGCTCAAATCCGGAAAAGAACTGATCAGTTTTATCCCCATGCATTCTGAATGGAGAGTCCGTCCTTCAGGATGCATCAGGATGTCTTCAGTTCAGTCTTTTTGACTGATCAGGCTTTTCAGAAAACCGTAGCATGCTGTATTTTTACCTCCGGCCAAAAATCCTGAACACTTTGACTGAACGCCGGATCCGGTCTTTTTCCCATTGACTTGCATTAACGCCGGATCTGGCGCTGTGTGTTCAGTCAAACTGGATCCGGCTTTTATATGTTAAACCCGAAAAATGTGTAAAAAAAAGTTAAAGTCCATAAATGGCAGATCCGTTTTTTCCAATGCATTTTTTCATTGTGATCAAAATCCTGATCAGGATTCAAATGTAATCCGTTTTCACACGTTTTTCCGGATCCGGCAGGCAGTTCCGGTGTCGGAATTGAACGCCGGATTAAAACAACGCTAGTGTGAAAGTAGCCTTAGCTGTACCAAAAAGATTCACTTATGGATTGGCTGATTTTGACTTCAAGATGCAATGTGATTGGACAAATGTTCTGTTCTTTGACATAAAACCCCTTTTACCGAGTGCTTCATTCATCTTTATTCCAAGTGACACTCTCATCACATCAGCATTCTTTGTAAACCTTGCTTAAAAGGTAACCCATTAATATGAACATACTGTGCAATCATGTTATAGAACAGGAGGAGCAGAGCAGATATAGCTCTGCTCCTGACATGGTTGTCAGGAGATGACATGGTTGGCAATCACATGCTCCTGACATGGTTGTCAATCACAGATAGGACTGCCAATATGACTCCGAGACCCAGAATGAGCAGAGATTTCATGGGAATCTTATCCTATAAAACGATATATCAATCTGCTCAGCTCCTCCTGTTCTAAAACTTGCCTCCTGCAAATTGCACTGCATTTCATGGCGAAAGATTCATTTTAATTAACAATTAAATAATATATAAATTAGTAACAATTCTTTCCATTTTTATTTATCCACTACAGAACAAAGACTAAACACTATAATTTTCCACTAACAACCATAACATTTTTTGAATCTAGGAACTTCGCTCCTATTCCTGTGTAATGCCCACTGGCCACTGTGTTACTGATCGGCACCGAATATCATGGAGCCTGTAGTGCATGTCACCAGACCTGATGCTGATGATGTGGAAAATGAAAGCTGACCAATGTAGCTGACTTGCCTCATGGAGAATTGTGCAGAAGAGATTCATCTATATAAGATGGGACAACATAACAGGTAGGTTTGGAATTTCAGCTCATGCACCTCCTAGAGAATCAATGCAAAAGATTTACCAACTCTAGATAATGAATATTAAATTTATTATTTTGGGTCTCTTGTATAATACATACATGTATGAAATAGTAACTGTATAAAAGTAAAGCGCATAACATTTTCCTGAATTCCTGTGCACTTGTCCTTACCAGCAAAGCTGCCCTGAAGTCCTTATTTAAATGAAGCCAATGCAGATCTTGCGGAAGACATCCACCTGTTATGTCAGCTCCCAGGCATCTCCACTTACTGCTTCATTTGCTCATATTGCTTCATTTACTATATCACTCCTGTATGATGTGGCCACCGATTCTAGTGACAGAACAGTAAAAGCAGCAAGTAATCTTTAGTTTTAGGTTTAGGTAACCATAACAATATGAATCCCTCAGTCTAAATGTATTATTGGAAATGCTTGACAAGTAGGAATATTTCAATAAGATTGCAAGGAAGCTGCCTTAAACCCTTAAGGTCAATTTTAATTTTTGCATTTTAGTTCTCTCCTTTCCACATTTCAAGAGCCATAACTTTTTAAATTTTCCATCAACGGTTATATTAGGGTTAATTTTTGCTAGACAAGTTGTATTCTTTAATGTCACCATTAAATGTACCATATCTTGTATTGAAAAATGGTAGAAATTTTTTGTTTGGGGTGAAATGAAAAATAAAAAAATGCAATTCCGCCATAGATTTTGGGGATTTATTTTTGAAGGCGTTAACTATGCGACATACACTGGGTCTGTATTAGGGAATTTCTTGAAATTAATTTCATGTCCGATTCACCAAATCTTAAAAAAAAAATTGATTCGGGTCTGATTTGATTCTACCTGAATCAACTATGAGTAAATGAAAAGCTGACTGTGTTAACAAACAGCCTGTTTAAAAATACACTGCACCATGGCATTTGTTATGCTTTTTAAAATTAAAAAAGTTCCAAAAATGTTCCTTATTGGGGGAAGATGGTGTTTAAGTGTCAGAGAAAGAATGTGAGGCCATAAAAATGTCATGTTTGTCACACATACATAACAATTACGGAATTTTTTAAAATGTTTATTTTTCACATGTAAAATTGGGAAAGGGGGAGATTTGAATTTTTTCAATGTTTGTGTTTTTGTTATATTTTTAAAAACATATTTGTATTTTTTTTTTTACTGTCATTTTTAGTGAAAAAAAAGCATACACTCCTCTGATTGCTTATATACCATGAACTGCATTAGTGTACTTTTGCAGTCTATGGGATTTATACAGGCATCCTATTAAGCCATGCCACAGTCAGGGTTTAACGGCAGTTTGATATGGCAGGCCCAGATTGATATAGTAGCTGATTAAAACCCACAATTTAGCAGTCTGAGCTCCAAACAGAGGACAAAGGGAGCCCTTTCCCTATGACTAACCTCTCAGATGCCATGGTCGTTATTGATCATGGTATCTGATTGGTTAAATGAGCTGGGTTAGAGTTATCTCTCATCTAGGCTGCTACAGTCTGGCATCAGCTGTGTTACACAGCCAATACCCAGAGTGTACGTAGCACTCTCAACTTATGAGCCTGCTCCATACATACCCCACGTGCAAGTGATTGCATGAGGAATATATCTGTCATGCCTTATTAAGGGGTCTTTAAAGGGATATTTATGAGATTAAGATGTTCCTTAAGGTGTATGTATATATACATACATACATACAGTACAGACCAAAAGTTGGACACACCTTCTCATTCAAAGAGTTTTCTTTATTTTCATGACTATGAAAATTGTAGATTCACACTGAAGGCATCAAAACTATGAATTAACACATGTGGAATTATATACATAACAAACAAGTGTGAAACAACTGAAAATATGTCATATTCTAGGTTCTTCAAAGTAGCCACCTTTTGCTTTGATTACTGCTTTGCACACTCTTGGCATTCTCTTGATGAGCTTCAAGAGGTAGTCCCCTGAAATGGTTTTCACTTCACAGGTGTGCCCTGTCAGGTTTAATAAGTGGGATTTCTTGCCTTATAAATGGGGTTGGGACCATCAGTTGAGTTGAGGAGAAGTCAGGTGGATACACAGCTGATAGTCCTACTGAATAGACTGTTAGAATTTGTATTATGGCAAGAAAAAAGCAGCTAAGTAAAGAAAAACGAGTGGCCATCATTACTTTAAGAAATGAAGGTCAGTCAGTCAGCTGAAAAATTGGGAAAACTTTGAAAGTAAGGGCTATTTGACCATGAAGGAGAGAGATGGGGTTCTGCGCCAGATGACCTGGCCTCCACAGTCACCGGTCCTGAACCCAATCGAGATGGTTTGGGGTGAGCTGGACCGCAGAGTGAAGGCAAAAGGGCCAACAAGTGCTAAGCATCTCTGGGAACTCCTTCAAGACTGTTGGAAGACCATTTCAGGGGACTACCTCTTGAAGCTCATCAAGAGAATGCCAAGAGTGTGCAAACCAGTAATCAAAGCAAAAGTTGGCTACTTTGAAGAACCTAGAATATGACATATTTTCAGATGTTTCACACTTGTTTATGTATATAATTCCACATGTGTTAATTCATAGTTTTGATGCCTTCATAGTCATGAAAATAAAGAAAACTCTTTGAATGAGAAGGTGTGTCCAAACTTTTGGTCTGTACTGTACATGCGTGTGTGTGTGTGTGTGTGTGTGACTCTTCTACAACTAAAATTAGTGGAAACCGTAACACTTTACATTGTCAGCTTCCAGGGTGCATTTGTGCCGCTTAGTGTTTCTCATGCCTGACACCTGAGGGAAAGTGAAGCCCTCCGAAACATCACATCAGCATGCATCTGTGCACGTACATCTCCTTCAGTATCTCCATATGGATTTGTAAATGGACTATTTCCTGCTCTATGTATAAGCCAGTATGATCAAAAATCACTTATTGTACGGTTTGAAATGTTGCATATACAAAGCAACAAAAAACAGACAAGATGGTGGTCGTGCACATTTATTGCTTCTCCGACCTTTCTCAACATGCGCCTTTTATTATAAATTCATATCAATAAAAACTCATCATGGTCCAAGATATTTTTTACAATTTTATTTAACAAATTTACAACATTCGATTTAATTTAACCCCTTAAGGACCTAGGACGTACCGGTACGCCCTATTTCCCGAGTCCTTAAGGACCTAGGACGTACCGGTACGCCCTATTTCCCGAGTCCTTAAGGACCGAGGACGTACCGGTACGTCCTGACTTAAAATCGGAACTCCGGCGCCGCAGGGGTTAATCGGAACGGGATTTCGGCTGAAATCATTCAGCCGGCATCCCGTAACAATGCAGGGGGGGGTCATTTGACCCCCCCGTATCGGCGATCGCAGAAAACCGCAGGTCAATTCAGACCTGCGGTTTTCTGCGTTTCCGGTCCATTCGGGTGTCCTGTGACCCGATGAACCGGAAAAAGACTGCGATCGTGGCGTAATTATACACCACCTATCGCAGTCCGAGGATTTGGAGAGGCGGTGCTGGCCCTGGTGCTGAATGCCGCTGTCCAGGGTGCTGATTGGTGCAGGGGAGAGAGGCGCGAGATTCAAACTTCCTGCGCTCCTCTCTCCCCTCCTCTTCCTGTCCAGCACCCTGACCGTGCAGCACCGTCCAGAACGAGCTCCTGTGTCCCCCTAATCGGCATCCATCACCCTCCTGCACCCATCGCCACCCAGGTAGGTTAGGGTCAGTGAGGGAGAGGCACCGTTAGGCAGGGAAAGAAGGGAAAAGTAAGTTAGAAAAAAAAAAAAAAAAGTACTTTTATTCCAAACTTCCAAACTTCCATCTAACCCTAACCCCGCCCCCTCCTGCCACTTGCCCCCCCCCCCCCCCCCCACCAGCCACTTCCCCCCCCCCCCCCCCTGCCCCCCCCCCCCCACCTACCCCCCACCAGCACCCCCCACCCCCCCACTCACCAGCACTTTTTTTTTTCTGCGTGCGCTGACTGGCCGGCACTTTTTAGCGTCCGTCCACTGTTAGCGCATCGCCCGCCCCACCACCCCACCGACCGCTGATCAGCGTTGTACCGCTGATCAGCAAGTTTTAACTTTTTTTTTTTCTAACACTTGCCCATTTTTTTGCCTGGACTTTTTAGTACGCGAACACCCGTTGCCCCCACACACACGCACATATAATAAAGTTTGCCACACACGCACACCTACACGCACACACACCCATGGCCCACCGGATGTTCTCGGCCGAGGAGGCATACGCCCAGATTGCCTCCGACTCTGAGAGCCCCAGTGAGGATGAGGATGACCCCACATTCCTTTTGTCATCCGCATCCTCCTCATCATCATCTGATGACGATGAGCCACCAAGGCGGCGGAGACGCCGCCAGGCGGAGCCAGGGGCCCCACATGCTAGGGATCCTGTGGCCCACCCTAGTACGAGCCGCCCTGGGGTTCGTACTGGTTTCCCGGCCCACCAAATAAGTCCACCGGAGCCCCCTGCCGATGAACTTAGCTGGTGTCCCCCAGTGGACTTTGAGCCTGAGATTCCGGATTTTGCTGGCAATCCTGGAATCCAGATTCCCACAGTGGGGTTTACTGAAATAGACTATTTTAGTTTTTTTTTCAGTAACTCACTGGTGAATTTGATGGTGGAGCAGACGAATCTGTACGCCCAACAGTTCGTCGCTCAAAACCCAGGCTCAGTTTTGGCTAGACCCGGTGGCTGGACGCCGGTCAGTGCAGCCGAAATGAGGACATTTTGGGGCCTCGTGCTGCATATGGGTCTAGTCCAAAAACCCAGTGTCAGGCAATACTGGAGTGGGGACATACTCTACCAGACCCCACTGTACAGTATGGTCATGATACGTCACCGGTTTGAGGCCATCCGGAAATGTCTGCATTATTCCGATAATGCAGCATGTCCCCCCCGAAGTGATCCTGCCTATGACCGGCTGTATAAGATACGGCCGGTCATCGATCACTTTGGGGCCACATTTCAGCAGGCCTACGTACCTGGAAGGGAGGTCGCGGTTGATGAGTCTCTCGTTGCGTTCAAGGGGAGACTCAGTTTCCGCCAATACATTCCCACAAAGCGGGCGAGGTATGGCGTGAAGCTATACAAAATTTGTGAGAGTGCCTCAGGGTACACTTACAAATTTCGTGTGTACGAGGGGCGAGATTCCCGTATTGAACCCCCAGAATGTCCCCCCACTCTGGGTGTTAGCGGGAAACTCGTGTGGGACCTTATGTACCCACTGCTGGATAATGGTTACCACTTGTACGTGGATAACTTTTATACCAGCATTCCCTTGTTCAGGTCCCTTGCCGCCAGATCCACGTTCGCTTGTGGGACCGTGCGGAAAAATCAACGCGGCCTCCCTGCCTACCCCCTCCAGGTACCTATCCCCAGGGGTGAGACCCGTGCCCTTACCAGTGGAAACCTGTTGCTGGTCAGGTATAAGGACAAGAGGGATGTCCTTATGCTGTCCACAATCCACGGTAACGGCACCACCCCTGTCCCTGTGCGAGGTACCGCGGCAACGGTCCTCAAGCCCGATTGTATCGTCGACTACAATCGGTATATGGGAGGAGTTGATCTCTCTGATCAAGTCCTCACGCCATATAACGCCATGCGCAAAACCCGGGCATGGTACAAAAAAGTTGCGGTCTACTTGGTACAGGTTGCCATGTACAACTCTTTTGTACTATCCCGAAGCGCTGGCAGCACAGGGACATTCCTCCAGTTCTATGAGGCAGTCCTCAAAGACCTGATCTTTTCGGACCGGGAAAGAGCAGGCCGGAGTACCTCGGGAATTGGAGGCGCCCGGATCGTCCCTGGCCAACACTTTCCAGGTGTGGTCCCCCATACTGGAAAGAAGGGACGAACCCAAAAAAAGTGCAGAGTGTGTCACAAGAGGGGGATACGGAAGGACACCACTACTCAATGTGACACTTGCCCCGATCATCAGGGCCTCTGCATTATCAATTGCTTCAGGGAGTATCACACTTCCATGGAGTACTAAATTTTTATAATCCTCAACAGTCCACTAGAGAACATAAAACACTATGGCTCTCAGACTTTGGAGACACGGAAACAATTTTCTTTCCCCAAAAAATATTAGTTTTAGAGCAGGCATCCTCAAACTGCGGCCCTCCAGATGTTGTAAAACTATAACTCCCAGCATGCCCAGACAACCTACAGCCATCAGCAGGGCATGGTGGGAATTGTAGTTTTACAATATCTGGAGGGCCGCAGTTTTAGGATGCCTGCTTAGTGTCTCCAAAGTCTGAGAGCCATACATATTGGGCATCGTCGCGTGCGTAAAAGTCGTCGCTATAAAAATAACTTTTGACCAAACGCCTCGGATGAACGGTGTTAAAAATATAAAATAAAAACTGTGCCAAAACACCAATTTTTGGGCAAAATTTCAATTTGAATCCATTTTGCCGGTAATAAAGCAAGGGTTAACAGCCAAACAAAACTAAATATTTATTGCCCCGATTCTGTAGTTTGCAGAAACACCCCATATGTGGTCGTAAATGGCTATATAGCCGCACGGCAGGGCATAGAACGAAGGGAACTCCATATGGTTTCTGGAAGGCAGATTTTGATGGACAGTTTTTTTTTTTGACACCATGTCCCATTAGAAGCCCCCCCTGATGTAGCCTAGACTAGAAACTCCAAAAAAGTGACCCCATCTAAGAAACTACACCCCTCAAGGTATTCAAAAGTTACTTTACAAACTATGTTAACCCTTTAGGTGTTCCACAAAACCAAATAGTGAATGTAGAAACAATTTTAGAATTACATTTTTTTGTTACATTGCCTCAAAAAAGACTAATATAGAGCAACCAAAAATCAAATTTACCCCAAAAATAGTCCCAAAACAACAACCACCTTATCCCGTAGTTTCCTAGATGGGGTCACTTTTATGGAGTTTCTACTCTAGGGGTGCATCAGGGGCTTGAAAGGGTACATGGTGTCAATAAACCAGTCCAGCAAAATCTGCCTTCCAAAAATGACGTTCCCCTTCTTCTATGTCCTGCCGTTTAGCCAAATAGTAGTTTACGACCACATATGGGGTGTTTTTGCAAACTACAGAATCAGGGCAACCCATTTTGAGTGTTGTTTGGCAGTTAACCCTTGTTTTACTCCTGGAAAAAATTGATTATATTGGAAAATTTTCCAAAAAATAGAAATTTCAAAATTGTTTCTCCATCTGCCATTAACTCTTGTGGAACACCTAAAGGGTTAACAAAGTTTGTAAACCCAGTTTTGAATACCTTGAGGGGTGTACTTTCTTAGATGGAGTCACTTTTTTGAAATTTCTATTCTAGGGGTGCAACAGGGGGCTTCAAATGGGACATGGTATAAACAAAACCAGTCCTACCAAATCTGCCTTCCAAAACCCATATGGTGTTCCCCTCCTTCTATGTGCTACCGTTCGGCCAAACAGTAGTTTACGACCACATATGGGGTGTTTTTGCAAACTACAGAATCAGGGCAACCCATTTTGAGTGTTGTTTGGCAGTTAACCCTTGTTTTACTCCTGGAAAAAAATTGATTATATTGGAAAATTTTCCAAAAAATAGAAATTTCAAATTGTTTCTCCATCTGCCATTAACTCTTGTGGAACACCTAAAGGGTTAACAAAGTTTGTAAACCCAGTTTTGAATACCTTGAGGGGTGTACTTTCTTAGATGGAGTCACTTTTTTGAAATTTCTATTCTAGGGGTGCAACAGGGGGCTTCAAATGGGACATGGTATAAACAAAACCAGTCCTGCCAAATCTGCCTTCCAAAACCCATATGGTGTTCCCCTCCTTCTATGTGCTACCGTTCGGCCAAACAGTAGTTTACGACCACATATGGGGTGTTTTTGCAAACTACAGAATCAGGGCAACCCATTTTGAGTGTTGTTTGGCAGTTAACCCTTGTTTTACTCCTGGAAAAAATTGATTATATTGGAAAATTTTCCAAAAAATAGAAATTTCAAAATTGTTTCTCCATCTGCCATTAACTCTTGTGGAACACCTAAAGGGTTAACAAAGTTTGTAAACCCAGTTTTGAATACCTTGAGGGGTGTACTTTCTTAGATGGAGTCACTTTTTTGAAATTTCTATTCTAGGGGTGCAACAGGGGGCTTCAAATGGGACATGGTATAAACAAAACCAGTCCTGCCAAATCTGCCTTCCAAAACCCATATGGTGTTCCCCTCCTTCTATGTGCTACCGTTCGGCCAAACAGTAGTTTACGACCACATATGGGGTGTTTTTGCAAACTACAGAATCAGGGCAACCCATTTTGAGTGTTGTTTGGCAGTTAACCCTTGTTTTACTCCTGGAAAAAATTGATTATATTGGAAAATTTTCCAAAAAATAGAAATTTCAAAATTGTTTCTCCATCTGCCATTAACTCTTGTGGAACACCTAAAGGGTTAACAAAGTTTGTAAACCCAGTTTTGAATACCTTGAGGGGTGTACTTTCTTAGATGGAGTCACTTTTTTGAAATTTCTATTCTAGGGGTGCAACAGGGGGCTTCAAATGGGACATGGTATAAACAAAACCAGTCCTGCCAAATCTGCCTTCCAAAACCCATATGGTGTTCCCCTCCTTCTATGTGCTACCGTTCGGCCAAACAGTAGTTTACGACCACATATGGGGTGTTTTTGCAAACTACAGAATCAGGGCAACCCATTTTGAGTGTTGTTTGGCAGTTAACCCTTGTTTTTACTCCTGGAAAAAATTGATTATATTGGAAAATTTTCCAAAAAATAGAAATTTCAAAATTGTTTCTCCATCTGCCATTAACTCTTGTGGAACACCTAAAGGGTTAACAAAGTTTGTAAACCCAGTTTTGAATACCTTGAGGGGTGTACTTTCTTAGATGGAGTCACTTTTTTGAAATTTCTATTCTAGGGGTGCAACAGGGGGCTTCAAATGGGACATGGTATAAACAAAACCAGTCCTGCCAAATCTGCCTTCCAAAACCCATATGGTGTTCCCCTCCTTCTATGTGCTACCGTTCGGCCAAACAGTAGTTTACGACCACATATGGGGTGTTTTTGCAAACTACAGAATCAGGGCAACCCATTTTGAGTGTTGTTTGGCAGTTAACCCTTGTTTTACTCCTGAAAAAATTGATTATATTGGAAAATTTTCCAAAAAATAGAAATTTCAAAATTGTTTCTCCATCTGCCATTAACTCTTGTGGAACACCTAAAGGGTTAACAAAGTTTGTAAACCCAGTTTTGAATACCTTGAGGGGTGTACTTTCTTAGATGGAGTCACTTTTTGAAATTTCTATTCTAGGGGTGCAACAGGGGGCTTCAAATGGGACATGGTATAAACAAAACCAGTCCTGCCAAATCTGCCTTCCAAAACCCATATGGTGTTCCCCTCCTTCTATGTGCTACCGTTCGGCCAAACAGTAGTTTACGACCACATATGGGGTGTTTTTGCAAACTACAGAATCAGGGCAACCCATTTTGAGTGTTGTTTGGCAGTTAACCCTTGTTTTACTCCTGGAAAAAATTGATTATATTGGAAAATTTTCCAAAAAATATAAATTTCAAAATTGTTTCTCCATCTGCCATTAACTCTTGTGGAACACCTAAAGGGTTAACAAAGTTTGAAAAAACAGTTTTGAATACCTTGAGGGGTGTAGTTTCTAGAATGGGGTCATTTTTGGGAGGTTTCTATTATCTAAGCCTCACAATATGACTTCAAACCTGAACTGGTCCATAAAAAGTGGGATTTTGAAGATTTCTGAAAATTTCAAAATTTGCTTCTAAACTTCTAAGCCTTGTAACATCCCCAAAAAATAAAATATCATTCCCAAAACAATTCAAGCATGAAGTAGACATATGGGGAATGTAAAGTCATCACAATTTTTGGGGGTATTACTATGTATTACAGAGGTAGAGAAACTGAAAATTTGAAATTTGCTAATTTTTCAAAATTTACGGTAAAAATTGTATTTTTTTATGCAAAAAAATTAACTTTTTTGACCCAATTTTAGCAGTGTCATGAAGTACAATATGTGACGAAAAAACAATCTCAGAACGGCCTGGGTAAGTCAAAGCGTTTTAAAGTTATGAGCACTTAAAGTGACACTGGTCAGATTTGCAAAAAATGGCCTGGTCCTTAAGGTGAAAATGAGCCTGGTCCTTAAGGTGAAAATGAGCCCGGTCCTTAAGGGGTTAATCAACAACACTCGATAAAAACTGTGTACTACAATGCTGTGTCAAAACTTTGAAATGGTCACTGGAATCAATTCTGCCTACAAACATGAAATACTTTAGACCAGCAAAAATGGGCAAAAACTACCCTGTCGTAAGGTCAATTGTCAGCAGAAATAATGGAAGCATCAAACACTGAGGTGCCTGGCTCCCGGCCAACTGCTTTCAGCAAACAGTAGCTAACTAAAATATATAGTAACACATAGTGACATTCTTCATGTTGTATCAGTTATGGGATCCGGAAAGATCAGTAGATGTAGATGTCACATACTGGGACATTCAGACTCCATTGCTTATGGAAATAAGTACAGCCGCACCTGTCTTCTCAGCAGGTTCCACATATGATAGCGATAGAATGAACCTGATTATGTTATATTTGCCTCTTCTACCTAAGGCAACAGATGCAGTGAGCGGTGACGGTAGCCCCTCTCTGTGACAGTAGATGCTTGTTATTTAGACAGGAGATGCAATTTTAATGAGTGTAGAATACAGATGGTCATTTTATTAGCTTTTATTCAAATCAACGTGGCAAAATATTTCAGTGGTTTTATGCCGATCAATTTTGAATCCTTGATGAAATTATAAAGGATTTTTCTTTTTATCTAACTTCGGCTTTAAAACCAGAGCTGAAAAGATTATATTGGCATTGAAGAAAAATGCATTACTAAAAACAAACTGCATGATTTTAGGTTTTAGTAATATTAGAAGCTAGCAAAAAGCAAATCCAAAGATAGGATGCGTCTCCAAAATAAACAAAAAGATAATAAATATATGAAAACTGAGAAATACAACTAATAAAAGTTCACACATCAGTTACTTGGTTAGTTTTTTCCATCAGTTTTTGTGACCCAAAACCAGGAGTGAAGCCTACTCAGAGATAAGGTGTAATGAAAAGATTTGCAACTGTTCTGTGTTTTTGACCCGCACCTCGTTTTGGCTCACAATAACTGATGGAAATAACTGATCAAATAACTGAAGTGTGAACAAGGCCTAACTTGTTCTTCTATTTTCTGTACACAATTAAGGAGGCAGCCATTTTGCCTGAGCTGCTGCTCTGCTTCAAAACAGCAGTTTAGAAACTTGCTTTACTGCAACCACATGGACATAGGAAGTTTGAAGATGACTTCTAATTGATTTTGATCTCTGAGAGGTTAAAGAGGGCTCATGGATGGGCAGTAGATGTCCCTATTATTTATTGTCAATGGTGGATACTGTGTTATCTGCCTTCACCTTTATAATGTTATAATGTGATGTTATTGTGATATTATCCTGTGACGATAATGAAATGACTGCTGAGAAGTTATCTCTACTAAACAAACAAGGGATCATTTAACAAATCTAAAACACATCCTCCAGCAGTCCATGCACCTAGATTGAAAACGACTACAGCCCTTAGCTGGAATAGATTTCAATTGTCATTCACACCAAGCTTCCATAAATGATAGTGAATGTTCCAGGAACAATGCCCCTACCACTTATCAGAGGCAAGAGTATCATACAAAAGCTGTGTGCACCTAAATTTAGGAGCAGTGGCATTCAAAAAGTCACGAACCATTAGTTTTTTATGCCAGTTTCTGGCATGGGGTGGGAAGGTCATAATAAATCACCCCCAAAGTCTCAGCCTTTAACCCCTTAAGGACACATGACGTACCGGTACGGCATGTTTCCCGAGTCCTTAAGGACACATGACGTACCGGTACGTCATGGCTTTAAATAGCGATGCCGGCGCCGCGGAGGTTAATCGGAACGGGATGCCGGCTGAAATCATTCAGCCGGCATCCTGTAACAATGCAGGGGGGGGTCATTTGACCCCCCCGCATCGACGATCGCAGAAAACCGCAGGTCAATTCAGACCTGCGGTTTTCTGCGTTTCCGGTCCATTCGGGTGTCCTGTGACCCGATGAACCGGAAAAAGACTGCGATCGGTGGCGTAATTATACACCACCTATCGCAGTCCGAGGATTTGGAGAGGCGGTGCTGGCCCTGGTGCTGAATGCCGCTGTCCAGGGTGCTGATTGGTGCAGGGGAGAGAGGCGCGAGATTCAAACTTCCTGCGCTCCTCTCTCCCCTCCTCTTCCTGTCCAGCACCCTGACCGTGCAGCATCGTCCAGCACCAGCTCCTGTGTCCCCCTAATCGCCATCCATCACCCTCCTGCACCCATCGCCACCCAGGTAGGTTAGGGTCAGTGAGGGAGAGGCACCGTTAGGCAGGGAAAGAAGGGAAAAGTTAGAAAAAAAAAAAAAAAAAAAAAAGCACATTTATTCTAAACTTTTTTGTTTCAGCTTTCAGACCCCAGCCCCCCCCTGCCACTTGCCCCCCCGCATCCCCCCCCCCACCAGCCCCCCCCCCCCACCAGCCCCCCCAATCCACCCACCAACCCCCCCCCCCCCCCCCCACCAGACCCTTCCCCCACCACCACTTTTTTTTTTTTCTGCGTGCGCTGACTGTCCGGCACTCTTAGCGTCCGGCCACTGTTAGCGCATCGCCCGCCCCACCACCCCACCGACCGCTGATCAGCGTTGAACCGCTGATCAGCAAGTTTGAACTTTTTTTTTTTTTTCTAACATTTGCCCATTTTTTTTGCCTGGACTTTTTAGTACGTGAACACCCGTGCCCCCACACACACGCACATAGAATAAAGGTTTACACGCACGCACATACACACGCACACACACACACCCATGGCCCGCCGGATGTTCTCGGTGGAGGAGGCATACGCCCAGATTGCCTCCGACTCCGAGAGCCCCAGTGAGGATGAGGATGACCCCACGTTCCTTTTGTCATCCGCATCCTCCTCATCATCATCGGATGACGATGAGCCACCAAGGCAGCGGAGACGCCGCCAGGCGGAGCCAGGGGCCCCACATGCTAGGGATCCTGTGGCCCACCCTAGTACGAGCCGCCCTGGGGTTCGTACTGGTTTCCCGGCCCACCAAATAAGCCCATCGGAGCCCCCTGCCGATGAACTTAGCTGGTGTCCCCCAGTGGACTTTGAGCCCGAGATTCCGGATTTTGCTGGCAATCCAGGAATCCAGATTCCCACAGTGGGGTTTACTGAAATGGACTTTTTTAGTTTTTTTTTCAGTAACCCACTGGTGAATCTGATGGTGGAGCAGACGAATCTGTACGCCCAACAGTTCGTCGCTCAAAACCCGGGCTCATTTTTGGCTAGACCCGGTGGCTGGACGCCGGTCAGTGCAGCCGAGATGAGGACATTTTGGGGCCTCGTGCTGCATATGGGTCTAGTGCAAAAACCCAGTGTCAGACAATACTGGAGTGGGGACATACTCTACCAGACCCCACTGTACAGTACGGCCATGACACGCTCCCGGTTTGAGGCCATCCGGAAATGTCTGCATTATTCCGATAATGCAGCATGTCCCCCCCGAAGTGATCCTGCCTATGACCGGCTGTACAAGATACGGCCGGTCATCAATCACTTTGGGGCCACATTTCAGCAGGCCTACGTACCTGGAAGGGAGGTCGCGGTTGATGAGTCTCTCGTTGCGTTCAAGGGGAGACTCAGTTTCCGCCAATACATTCCCACAAAGCGGGCGAGGTATGGCGTGAAGCTATACAAAATTTGTGAGAGTACCTCAGGGTACACTTACAAATTTCGTGTGTACGAGGGGCGAGATTCCCGGATTCAACCACCAGAATGTCCCCCCACTCTGGGTGTTACCGGGAAACTCGTGTGGGACCTTATGTACCCACTGCTGGATAAGGGTTACCACTTGTACGTGGACAACTTTTATACCAGCATTCCCTTGTTCAGGTCCCTTGCCGCCAGATCCACGTTCGCTTGTGGGACCGTGCGGAAAAATCAACGCGGCCTCCCTGCCCACCCCCTCCAGGTACCCATCCCCAGGGGTGAGACCCGTGCCCTTACCAGTGGAAGCCTGTTGCTGGTCAGGTATAAGGACAAGAGGGATGTCCTTATGCTGTCCACAATCCACGGTAACAGCACCACCCCCGTCTCTGTGCGAGGTACCGCGGCAACGGTCCTCAAGCCCGATTGTATCGTCGCCTACAATCGGTATATGGGAGGAGTTGATCTCTCTGATCAAGTCCTCAAGCCATATAATGCCATGCGCAAAACCCGGGCATGGTACAAAAAAGTTGCGGTCTACTTGGTACAGGTTGCCATGTACAACTCTTTTGTACTATCCCGAAGCGCTGGCAACACAGAGACATTCCTCCAGTTCTATGAGGCAGTCCTCAAAGACCTGATCTTTTCGGACCGGGAAAGAGCAGGCCGGAGTACCTCGGGAACTGGAGGCGCCCGGATCGTCCCTGGCCAACACTTTCCAGGTGTGGTCCCCCATACTGGAAAGAAGGGACGAACCCAAAAAAGATGCAGAGTGTGTCACAAGAGGGGGATACGGAAGGACACCACCACTCAGTGTGACACGTGCCCCGATCATCCGGGCCTCTGCGTTATCGATTGCTTCAGGGAGTATCACACTTCCATGGAGTACTAAATTTTTATAATCCCCAACAGTCCACTAGAGAACATAAAAAACTATGTCTCTCAGACTTTGGAGACACAGAAACAATTTTTCTTTCCCCAAAAAATATTAGTTTTAGTGCAGGCATCCTCAAACTGCGGCCCTCCAGATGTTGTAAAACTATAACTCCCAGCATGCCCAGACAACCTACAGCCATCAGCAGGGCATGGTGGGAATTGTAGTTTTACAACATCTGGAGGGCCGCAGTTTTAGAATGCCTGCTTAGTGTCTCCAAAGTCTGAGAGCCATACATATTGGGCATCGTCGCGTGCGTAAAAGTCGTCGCTATAAAAATTACTTTTGACCAAACGCCTCGGATGAACGGTGTTAAAAATATAAAATAAAAACGGTGCCAAAACACCTATTTTTGGGCAAAATTTCAATTTGAATCCATTTTGCCAGTAATAAAGCAACGGTTAACAGCCAAACAAAACTAAATATTTATTGCCCCGATTCTGTAGTTTGCAGAAACACCCCATATGTGGTCGTAAATGGCTATATAGCCGCACGGCAGGGCATAGAACGAAGGGAACTCCATATGGTTTCTGGAAGGCAGATTTTGATGGACAGTTTTTTTTTTGACACCATGTCCCATTAGAAGCCCCCCCTGATGTAGCCTAGACTAGAAACTCCAAAAAAGTGACCCCATCTAAGAAACTACACCCCTCAAGGTATTCAAAAGTTACTTTACAAACTATGTTAACCCTTTAGGTGTTCCACAAAACTAAATAGCGAATGTAGAAACAATTTTAGAATTTAATTTTTTTGTTACATTGCCTCAAAAAGAGTAATATAGAGCAACCAAAAATCAAATTTACCCCTAAAATAGTCCCAAAACAACAACCACCTTATCCCGTAGTTTCCTAGATGGGGTCACTTTTATGGAGTTTCTACTCTAGGGGTGCATCAGGGGGCTTGAAAGGGTACATGGTGTAAATAAACCAGTCCAGCAAAATCTGCCTTCCAAAAACCATATGGCGTTCCCCTTCTTCTATGTCCTGCCGTTTAGCCAAATAGTAGTTTACGACCACATATGGGGTGTTTCTGCAAACTACAGAATCAGGGCAACCCATTTTGAGTGTTGTTTGGCAGTTAACCCTTGTTTTACTCCTGGAAAAAATTGATTATATTGGAAAATTTTCCAAAAAATAGAAATTTCAAAATTGTTTCTCCATCTGCCATTAACTCTTGTGGAACACCTAAAGGGTTAACAAAGTTTGTAAACCCAGTTTTGAATACCTTGAGGGGTGTACTTTCTTAGATGGAGTCACTTTTTGAAATTTCTATTCTAGGGGTGCAACAGGGGGCTTCAAATGGGACATGGTATAAACAAAACCAGTCCTGCCAAATCTGCCTTCCAAAACCCATATGGTGTTCCCCTCCTTCTATGTGCTACCGTTCGACCAAACAGTAGTTTACGACCACATATGGGGTGTTTTTGCAAACTACAGAATCAGGGCAACCCATTTTGAGTGTTGTTTGGCAGTTAACCCTTGTTTTACTCCTGGAAAAAATAGATTATATTGGAAAATTTTCCAAAAAATAGAAATTTCAAAATTGTTTCTCCATCTGCCATTAACTCTTGTGGAACACCTAAAGGGTTAACAAAGTTTGTAAACCCAGTTTTGAATACCTTGAGGGGTGTACTTTCTTAGATGGAGTCACTTTTTTGAAATTTCTATTCTAGGGGTGCAACAGGGGGCTTCAAATGGGACATGGTATAAACAAAACCAGTCCTGCCAAATCTGCCTTCCAAAACCCATATGGTGTTCCCCTCCTTCTATGTGCTACCGTTCGGCCAAACAGTAGTTTACGACCACATATGGGGTGTTTTTGCAAACTACAGAATCAGGGCAACCCATTTTGAGTGTTGTTTGGCAGTTAACCCTTGTTTTACTCCTGGAAAAAATTGATTATATTGGAAAATTTTCCAAAAAATAGAAATTTCAAAATTGTTTCTCCATCTGCCATTAACTCTTGTGGAACACCTAAAGGGTTAACAAAGTTTGTAAACCCAGTTTTGAATACCTTGAGGGGTGTACTTTCTTAGATGGAGTCACTTTTTTGAAATTTCTATTCTAGGGGTGCAACAGGGGGCTTCAAATGGGACATGGTATAAACAAAACCAGTCCTGCCAAATCTGCCTTCCAAAACCCATATGGTGTTCCCCTCCTTCTATGTGCTACCGTTCGGCCAAACAGTAGTTTACGACCACATATGGGGTGTTTTTGCAAACTACAGAATCAGGGCAACCCATTTTGAGTGTTGTTTGGCAGTTAACCCTTGTTTTACTCCTGGAAAAAATTGATTATATTGGAAAATTTTCCAAAAAATAGAAATTTCAAAATTGTTTCTCCATCTGCCATTAACTCTTGTGGAACACCTAAAGGGTTAACAAAGTTTGTAAACCCAGTTTTGAATACCTTGAGGGGTGTACTTTCTTAGATGGAGTCACTTTTTTGAAATTTCTATTCTAGGGGTGCAACAGGGGGCTTCAAATGGGACATGGTATAAACAAAACCAGTCCTGCCAAATCTGCCTTCCAAAACCCATATGGTGTTCCCCTCCTTCTATGTGCTACCGTTCGGCCAAACAGTAGTTTACGACCACATATGGGGTGTTTTTGCAAACTACAGAATCAGGGCAACCCATTTTGAGTGTTGTTTGGCAGTTAACCCTTGTTTTACTCCTGGAAAAAATTGATTATATTGGAAAATTTTCCAAAAAAAAGAAATTTCAAAATTGTTTCTCCATCTGCCATGAAGTCTTGTGGAAGACCTAAAGGGTTAATAAAGTTTGAAAAAACAGTTTTGAATACCTTGAGGGGTGTAGTTTCTAGAATGGGGTCATTTTTGGGAGGTTTCTATTATCTAAGCCTCACAAAGTGACTTCAAACCTGAACTGGTCCATATAAAGTGGGATTTTGAAGATTTCTGAAAATTTCAAAATTTGCTTCTAAACTTCTAAGCCTTGTAACATCCCCAAAAAATAAAATATCATTCCCAAAATGCTACAAACATGAAGTAGACATATGGGGAATGTAAAGTCATCACAATTTTTGGGGGTATTACTATGTATTACAGAAGTAGAGAAACTGAAAGTTTGAAATTTGCTAATTTTTCAAAATTTTTGGTAAAAATTGTATTTTTTTATGCAAAAAAATTAACTTTTTTGACCCAATTTTAGCAGTGACATGAAGTACAATATGTGACGAAAAAACAATCTCAGAACGGCCTGGGTAAGTCAAAGCGTTTAAAAGTTTTGAGCACTTAAAGTGACACTGGTCAGATTTGCAAAAAATGGCCTGGTCCTTAAGGTGAAATAGGGCTGTGTCCTTAAGGGGTTAAGGAAGCTGAGTCATCTGTCGAAAATTATCTATAATGATATCAGGATTATTTTAAATAAGGATCAATTGAAAAAACTGCTAAAATGGAAGTATATACACAATTGTTTTAAAAAAAAATTGGTTATTTCATTTACAGCGGTCACTGAGGATGTTATGTAATTCAAAATAATGATCTACAACGATGTCAAATTTATTAACAATGAAACCTATCTTGACCCAGGTGAAATTAATACATTAATGTATTAATTTCACCTGGGTCAAGATAGGTTTCATTGCCTGTTCAGGCATTTGTTAATAAATTTGTTAAATTACCTTACCCAGGTTAGGTCCAAATTATTAATATTCAACGATGTCAAAGGCATAATTGACATGATTCAGCACAAGCATGACAACAGTGGCACCCAACGAATAAATGAAAGTGTTCTTTATTAGAACCACAGGTCTCAGGATGCCAAGGAATGTGGCCTACAGCTGTTTTTACATTGATTCAAACTTGTCAAGGCCTCCACCTAATATAGTGGGGAAAATAAGTATTTGATACACTGGCGATTTTGCAAGTTTTCCCACCTACATGGAATGGAGAGGTCTGTCATTTTTATCATAGGTACACTTCAACTGTGAGAGACAGAATAAAAAGAAAATCCAGAAAATCACATTGTATGACTTCAAAATAATTAATTTGCATTTTATTGCATCAAATAAGTATTTGATAACCTAACAACCAGCAAGAATTCTGGCTCTCACAGACCTGTTAGTTTTTCTTTAAGAAGCCTTCCTACTCTGAACTCAATACCTGTATTAATTGCACCTGTTTCAACTCGTTATGTGTATAAAAGACACCTGTCCAGACACTAAATCAATCACACTCCAACCTCTCCACCATGGCCAAGACCAAAGAGCTGTCTAAGGACACCAGGGACAAAATTGTAGACCTGCACAAGGCTGGAATGGGCTACAGGACAATAGGCAAGCAGCTTGGTGAGAAGGCAACAACTGTTTAATATTTACAAATGCCTATCTTGGCAGAGAAACCTATCTTGACCCAGGTGTTAAAACTTCACTTTTAATGAATTAATTTAAAAGTAAATAGTGTGTATGTGCAACATGCACTCCTTAATTGAAGCAACCAAAGAATGAAAAATTAAAAATACAAATCACCTCAACTCTAATAACAGTGGTGCCTGCACTAAGTGAGGGGACGGGAGAATGGCTCTGTCTCTCACTAAATATCCCTATGAGCAGGGTGCCACTGTCAATGGCAAAGCTACACACTGCCTTGTCAGTTGCAAAAAGCGTATATCACTGACTGGAGTAATTGTGTAACTGTTATCGCACAGAGATGCTGTAATCAGCAGCTAACCTTAGCCTACTGAATGTTTGACCTGCACCAGACAGCGACAGCTGAATGACCATGGAGCTCCATGGTCATTCAGCTGTCGCTGTCTGGTGCAGGTCAAACATTCAGTAGGCTAAGGTTAGCTGCTGATTACAATTACCCCAGTCAGTGATATACGCTTTTTGCAACTGACAAGGCAGTGTGTAGCTTTGCCATTGACAGTGGCACCCTGCTCATAGGGATATTTAGTGAGAGACAGAGCCATTCTCCCGTCCCCTCACTTAGTGCAGGCACCACTGTTATTAGAGTTGAGGTGATTTGTATTTTTAATTTTTCATTCTTTGGTTGCTTCAATTAAGGAGTGCATGTTGCACATACACACTATTTACTTTTAAATTAATTCATTAAAAGTGAAGTTTTAACACCTGGGTCAAGATAGGTTTCTCTGCCAAGATAGGCATTTGTAAATATTATACAGTAAATTAACCTTACCCAGGCTGGTCCCAATATAGATATATAAGGCAACAACTGTTGGCGCAATTAGAAAATGGAAGAAACACAAGATGACTGTCAATTTTCCTTGGTCTGGGGCTCCATGCAAGATCTCGCCTCGTGGGGTAAGGATGATTCTGAGAAAGGTCAGGAATCAGGACAGAACTACATGTAAGGACCTGGTCATTGACCTGAAGAGAGCTGAGACAACAGTCTCAAAGATTACCTTTAGTAACACACTACGGTGCAAGGCACGCAAGGTCCCCCTGCTCACACCAGCACATGTCCAGGCCCGTTTGAAGTTCGCCATTAACCAGCTGGATGATCCATAGGAGGCATGGGAGAAAGTCATGTGGTTAGAGGAGACCAAAATAGAACTTTTTGGTATCAACTCCACTTGCCGTGTTTAGAAGAAGAAGAAATATGAGTACAACCCCAAGAAGGTCATCCCAACCGTGAAGCATGGTGGTGGAAACATCATACTTTGGGGGTGCTTTTCTGCAAAGGGGACAGGACCACTTCACCGTATTGAAGGGAGGATGGATGGGGCATGTATCGCTAGATTTTGGCCAACAACCTCCTTCCCTCAGTAAGAGAATTGAAGATGGGTCGTGGCTAGGTCTTCCAGTATGACAGTGACCCAAAACACACAGCCAGGGCAACTAAAAAGTTGCTCTGTAAGAAGCATTTCAAGGTCCTGGAGTGGCCTAGCCAGTCTCCAGACATGAACCCAATCGAAAACATTTGGAGGGAGCTGAAACTCAACGAAGCCCAGTAACAGCCCCGAAACCTGAAAGATCTGGAGAAGGGCCAAAATCCCTGCTGCAGTCTGTGCAAACTTGGTCAAGAACTACAGGAAACATCTGACCTCTGTAATTGCAAACAAAGGTTTATGTTTTTCTATTGTGTCAAATACTTATTTCATGCAATAAAATGCAAATTACTTTAAAATTATTATTTATTTATTTTATTCTGTATCTCACGTTTAGAGATGAGTGAATCGAAGCTGACTAAGTGGAATTCGATCCGAATTTCAGGAAAAATTTGATTCGCACTGAAGCCGAATTTTCTCACGCTTCGTGGTAATAAATGGCTGCTGCACGTGTGAGGACATGGAGAAAGGAACTCTGGGAAGGCGGGATCACCCATAATGCCATGCATACAGCCAATCAGCAGCCAGCCAGCCCTGTGATGTTACAGCTATCTTAGATTCTGCCATTTACAGTGTACTTAGTGCAGGGAGAGATGTCAGCAGGCGCTAGGGACAGTGTTAGAAAAAACTTTGTTGTGCTAAAAAAATGATTTACAAGTGCAGGGCAAGATTATTCAAGATGTAGGGAAAGGATAGGGAGGAATCATTCTACAGAATTTATGTTGAAAAGGGTTTAGTAGTGGAGGTTACAGCCTGGGTAATAGGAACAATCCTATTACACCTTGCTGCACTGACTGGGGATCCAAATTGCCATTATACGGCTCTGTAATTCCAGCAAACCGTTCTTATTAGGGTGCAAGTGTTGTTTGAAACAGGCATTAATAGGGTTTATTACAAGGAAATATTTCTATGTCTTATTTGCCCTTGTGCAGTGCAGTTATATATTCTAAAGCATTTTTTGGCTTATATTAGTGGGAAAAAAGGGCTTATTAGCCGTTATGTGAAGTGCTAAAATTGCAGCCCTTTTTGTTGTGTATTAGTGGCAAAAGAAAAATATATTTGCCATTTAGCGGTGCAGTTACAGTCAGGTCCATAAATATTGGGACAGCGACACAATTCTAACATTTTTGGCTCTATACACCACCACAATGGATTTGAAATGAAACGGACAAGATGTGCTTTAACTGCAGACTGTCAGCTTTAATTTGAGGGTATTTACATCCAAATCAGGTGAACGGTGTAGGAATTACAACAGTTTGCATATGTGCCCCCTACTTGTTAAGGGACCAAAAGTAATGGGACAGAATAATAATCATAAATCAAACTTTCACTTTTTAATACTTGGTTGCAAATCCTTTGCAGTAAATTACAGCCTGAAGTCTGGAACGCATAGACATCACCAGACGCTGGGTTTCATCCCTGGTGATGCTCTGCCAGGCCTCTACTGCAACTGTCTTCAGTTCCTGCTTGTTCTTGGGGCATTTTCCCTTCAGTTTTGTCTTCAGCAAGTAAAATGCATGCTTAATCGGATTCAGGTAAGGTGATTGACTTGGCCATTGCATAACATTCCACTTCTTTCCCTTAAAAAAACTCTTTGGTTGCTTTTGCAGTATGCTTTGGGTCATTGTCCATCTGCACTGTGAAGCGCTGTCCAATGAGTTCTGTATTATTTGTATGAATATGAGCAGATAATACTGCCCGAAACACTTCAGAATTCATCCTGCTGCTTTTGTCGGCAGTCACATCATCAATAAATACAAGAGAACAAGTTCCATTGGCAGCCATACATGCCCACGCCATGACACTACCACCACCATGCTTCACTGATGAGGTGATATGCATAGGATCATGAGAAGTTCCTTTCCTTCTCCATACTCTTCTCTTCCCATCACTCTGGTACAAGTTGATCTTGATCTCATCTGTCCATAGAATGTTGTTCCAGAACTCTGAAGGCTTTTTTAGATGTCGTTTGGCAAACTCTAATCTGGCCTTCCTGTTTTTGAGGCTCACCAATGGTTTACATCTTGTGGTGAACCCTCTGTATTCATTCTGGTGAAGTCTATTCTTGATTATTGACTTTGACACACATACACCTACCTCCTGGAGAGTGTTCTTGCTCTGGCCAACTGTTGTGAAGGGTGTTTTCTTCACCAGGGAAATAATTCTTCTGTCATCCACCGCAGTTGTTTTCCGTGGTCTTCCGGGTCTTTTGGTGTTGCTGAGCTCACCGATGCGTTCCTTCTTTTTAAGAATGTTCCAAACAGTTGTTTTGGCCACGCCTAATGTTTTTGCTATCTCTCTGATGGGTTTGTTTTGTTTCAGCCTAATGATGGCTTGCTTCACTGATAGTGGCTGCTCTTTGGATCTCATCTTGAGAGTTGATAGCAACAGATTCCAAATGCAAATAGCACACTTGAAGTGAACTCTGGACCTTTTATCTGCTCATTGTAATTGGGATAATGAGGGAATAACACACACACACCTGGCCATGGAACAGCTGAGAAGCCAATTGTCCCATTACTTTTGGTCCCTTAACAAGTGGGAGGCACATATGCAAACTGTTGTAATTCCTACACTGTTCACATGATTTGTATGTTGTGGGGGGGGGGGGTAGCTCTTCTCTGAGGCTCATTCCACAGATACAGGACAACAGGTTTCAAGACACCAGGTTTCAGGTCCAAACATTGCATTTATTGTGCAAAACAAACATAATACAAAACAAATACCTGCTTGGCTGGGCTCTAAGTAAACATAGTGCAGAATCCCTGACTCACCTATAGAGTGCTGTTCAGACACGGTCATAACATGCGGCTTTCTCAGCTAGCCCAGCAGCCTCCAGGCTGTAGCAAACGCAAGTCCCTTTGGGGGATTGTGGTCCAGCAGTCCTCCCGACTCTGACCTTGTGGCCCTTGTACCGCAGGCGTCACTGCGTCCCCCAAATTCCAGGCTGTCACTTAGCCTCGTGGTCCCTCAGCCTAGCCCAGCTGAGGCCACACAGACAGAGCCTCCAGGCCTCTGTCTACAGGTAACACACTCCCCCCCTTTCTGACACCCTGGGAGGTGCTTTATGCCAGGCTGATTACATCCAGCTTGTCTCACCTGTGGTGGAACAGGGGTGTGGACCGCACTATCCACCCCTTCCTTGCCTCCAACCTGCGTGAGACCTGTCACTGTCTCACATACCCCCCCAGCCCCCCCCCCCCACACACCTTTGTTCAAGCCCGTGAGGGTGAACACCTGCATAACCACGGGAGGCTGGTGAGAGGGTATCCACCTGGCCTGGATGTGGGGAACAGCCACCCACCCTGCTCTTTGGCTTCTCCCAATAAGAACCGGCCCAGCTTGGCTTTACAGCCACACTAAGTAACAGTGTCAGCGAGCACTAGCTGCCGCTGACACATAAAATTACCGGTTCTTATTTCACCAAAGCCAGGAACCTCGGTGACACGTACCTTCCCCTTGTTCTGCCAGACCCACGCCAGTAGAGCTTGGTTTATCACCCAAACTAGCATCTTGCCTAACAGAAACTGCCTAACGGCCTCATGTGCCCATCTCATGGCCAGATAATCTTTTTCTACTCTTTCTGATAATAATGCACTATATTTTGATCTCTCTCTCTTTTTAGATCCTCTGGCTCCTGCACATGCGCCTCACGTCCTTGCTTGGACTGCTGCAGCTCTTGCCTGAACTGCTCCCAGTCATGGTCATATCCTGACACTTTCTCCTTTGCTTTGCAGGGCTCCTTCAGCAGAGCATGCTTGCCCCTACTCGCTTCTTTTACGTGCATCTGGATCATTTCTTCCTTCTTTCCAGCAGTAGTTACCCCAGCTACTATGGCAGTTTCAGAGACCTCTGCTTCTTTAGCGGCTTTTTCCACTGCGGCCGCGGCTCCCTTTGGCTTAACTTTGGTCTCTGCAGCACCTGGGGACTTCACGTCAACCAACACATCGGCCTTAACTTTTTCAGTCTTTGTCTTCTCGAAGTCTCCAGTCTCTTTGACCGCCTTCTCATCCTTCTCGGACATGGCACCATACACTTGCCCTGTTAACCCTTCCCCCTCTTTCTCATCGAGGCAGGAGGCACCAGGGTCTTCAGCAGACTCCTCGTCTTCTGTCATTTTCTCCAGAGGCTCACCCAGGACACTGTTCTTCTTTTGTGGAGGAGTTAGGAGATAATAAAATTAATTATACCACCACTACTGGTATGTGTGCAGTGGTATCTGATTACACCCAAATATAACAGATAACTTTTGTAAACTGGGACTCATTAAAACGTAACCTTTACTAGGTCATTTAAAATAATGTTTCGCACTGGGTGGGAGACGACAATAACAATAAATTACCTCCACTAAATCACATATTATATTGTCATAGATGAATGAGAAAAGGGTAGATCTCACCTCGTCTGAGCAGGTGTCACGGAACCATGAACCAGACGTACAACAAGAGATAAGTGAAAATAAGAAGGCTTTATTGAAAATATTGAGTCTTTGAGAGGCCAGAGATCAGGAACCAGAAGGGTAGTCAGACGAAGCCAGGATCAGGAACCAGCAGGGTAGTCAGACGAAGCCAGGATCAGGAACCAGCAGGGTAGTCAGACGAAGCCAGGATCAGGAACCAGAAGCAGCAGCAGTCTTAGAAGCATGTGAACACAGGAGGACCAAGCAAGGAACTGAAGCCAAATACCTCCTATATATATGAGCTAGGCATCCAGCTCCTCCCAGTGGGAAGGAGGAGCCGCAGGGTGGAAGGCTACAAGAAACCCAGAAACCAAGATGGCCGCCAGCACATGTCAAACGAAGGAGAACAGCAAGAAGGTAAGACCATGACAGTACCTCCCCCTCAAGGGCCCCTCCTCCGCGGAGCAAAAAACGGTTTCTGAGGGAAGCGTGCGTGGAAGGCTCGGAGCAAGGCAGGAGCATGGACATCTGCGGAGGGAACCCAGGAACGCTCCTCTGGACCATAACCACGCCAATGGACCAAAAACTGCACCCGACCGCGGACCAGGCGTGAGTCCAGGATATTGCTCACCTCATACTCCTCATGATTGCCCACTCGGACCGGACGAGGCCGAGGAACCGAGGAAGTGAAACGATTACACACCAGTGGCTTCAACAGGGAGACATGAAACACGTTAGAGATCCGCATGCCAGGAGGAAGCGCAAGGGCATAGGCTACCGGGTTTACCCTGCGAAGCACTCGGAAGGGACCAACAAAGCGAGGCGCCAGCTTGGGAGTGGGCACTCGAAGGTTGAGGTTGCGGGTGGACAACCATACACGGTCTCCGACCTGGTAGGAAGGAGCAGGCGCTCGTCTGCGATCAGCCTGGAGTCTCTGGCGCTGCGCAGAGACCTCAAGGGACTTCTGGATCTGTACCCAAGAAGCACGTAGGACGGAAAGGTGATCCTCCACAGCCGGAATATCCTGGGGAGAGAATACTTCCGGTAACACGGCAGGTTGGAACCCATAATTGGCCATGAAGGGAGACGTCCCAGAGGAAGAGTTCACCGCCGTGTTCCTGGCAAACTCAGCCCAAGGCAGAAGGTCAACCCAATTGTCTTGGTGATCGGAGACATAGCAATGAAGGAATTGCTCCAAGGCCTGATTGGATCGTTCTGCGGCCCCATTGGACTGAGGGTGGTAGGCCGAGGAGAAGGAGAGATGAATCCCCAACTGGGAGCAAAAGGCGCGCCAGAACCTGGACACAAACTGACTCCCCCGATCCGACACAATCTCCTTGGGCAGACCGTGCAACCGGAAGACCTCCCTGGCAAAAATCGTGGCCAACTCTTGTGCAGAGGGTAACTTCTTGAGAGGAACACAGTGGCACATTTTGGAAAACCGATCCACAATCATGAGAATGACCGTATGGCCTCGGGATGCAGGGAGGTCCACAATGAAATCCATCCCCAGGTGTGACCATGGGCGCTCCCCGGTGGCTCCCCGGGTTGCAGAAGGCCCAACGGAAGGTGCCGAGGGGACTTACTCTGGGCACAAACGGAGCATGCCGCTACATATGCGGCGATGTCGGAACGTAGGGAAGGCCACCAGAACAGACGTGAAACAGCCCAGGACAGCTGATTCTTTCCAGGATGCCCCGCGGTCTTGGAGTTATGGTAGGTTCGCAACAACCGAGTGCGCAACTCCTCAGGCACAAAACATCTGCCGTTGGGTCTCCCAGGGGGAGCACCAGATTGAGCCGCCAAAATCTGCTCACCCAGGGGAGAGGTCAGGCTGGTGCGAATGGCGGCCAGGATATGATTCGGAGGTATGACCGAAGTCGGAATCGACTCCTCCCTGGACAGCTCGGAGTACTGCCGTGATAGGGCATCCGCCCTGATGTTCTTGGAACCGGGTAGGTAGGAGACCACGTAATTAAAACGTGACAAGAACAGAGCCCATCTGGCCTGACGTGGTGTCAATCTCTTGGCCTCAGAAAGGTAGGTCAGATTCTTATGGTCCGTCAGGATGAGAACCGGAACCACCGAACCCTCGAGCAAGTGCCTCCATTCTTTAAGGGCCTGCACGATGGCCAATAACTCCCTGTCACCAATCTGATAGTTGCACTCCGCGGAAGACAGTTTCCGGGAGTAAAACCCACAAGGAAGCAGAGGACCCTCTGGTGTTCTACGCTGAGACAGAAGGGCGCCTACTCCCGTCTCAGACGCGTCCACCTCGAGGACAAAGGGCAACCCAGGGTTGGGATGCGACAGAATCGGAGCCGACACAAAAGCGGACTTTAGGGCCTCAAAAGCTCGGATGGCCTCGAGCGGCCAGACCTGGGAATTACTGCCCTTCCTGGTCAGATCCGTGAGAGGCTTGGTCAGCATGGAAAAGTCCCTGATGAACTTCCGATAATAATTGGCGAAGCCCAAAAAGCGCTGCAGGGAACGAAGACCACTCGGCTGGGGCCACTGTAAGACAGCCGAAACCTTCTCAGGATCCATGGAGAACCCCTCAGCGGAAATGATGTAACCTAAGAAGGTTACCTGGGATCGGTGAAATTCGCATTTCTCAAACTTACCGAACAGCTTGTTCTCTCGTAACCGTTGCAACACTCGTCTGACATCCAGAATGTGGGCCTCCATGGATTCAGAATATACCAAGATGTCATCCAAATAGACCACCACACACTGCTGCAACAGGTCACGGAAAACATCGTTGACGAATTCCTGAAAGACTGCGGGCGCATTGCACAACCCAAAGGGCATAACCAAGGATTCATAATGACCGGTCCTGGTGTTAAACGCGGTCTTCCACTCATCGCCCGCCTTGATCCTTACCAGGTTATATGCCGCCCTCAGGTCGAGTTTGGTAAAGACTGTGGCCCCTTTAAGGCGATCGAACAGCTCGGAAATCAAGGGTATCGGGTAAGCGTTCTTGATCGTGATGCGATTGAGACCCCTGTAATCGATGCAAGGCCTCAACTCACCGCCCTTCTTTTTCACAAAGAAAAATCCAGCCCCTGCCGGGGACGAGGATTTGCGAATGTGTCCGCGTGAAAGCGCCTCCCTCACGTACTCCTCCATGGCCTCATTCTCCGCTACCGACAGTGGATAGACTTTGCCACGAGGAGGAACGGCACCAGGTTGTAACTCTATGGCACAATCGTATGGGCGGTGCGGAGGTAGGGCAACCGCGCGCACCTTATCGAATACATCCCGGTACTCCTCGTATTCAGGAGGCAACAGAGAGTCCGAGGAAGTACACAGCAACTTGACAGACCCATGGATGCAACTAGCCCCACACTGTGGTGACCACAAGAGGATCTCGGCCGATCTCCAATCGAAAGTCGGATTATGCTTCTGGAGCCAGGGGTACCCCAAGACCACCGAGTAGTGTGGAGACGAAATAACCTGGAGACAGACCGACTCTCTGTGAACGGCACCAATGGCTATCCCCACTGGAAGGGTCTCATGAGTCACGTGTGACGACAGAAGGGGTCTGCCGTCTATCGCCTCAAGAGCCAGTGGGGAACCTCGAGCCTGCAGAGGAATGGAATTGGCGGCAGCGAACACACTATCAATGAACAAACCACCAGCACCAGAGTCCACCAACGCCTGGGTCGTCACCGAGCCCCCGACCCAGGAGAGGACAACAGTGATCAGTGGTTTGTCAACACGGGAAACCGGGGACGAGGAGACTCCACCCAAGATCTGCCCCCGACAGGATCTCAGGTACGAGCGTTTCCCGGACGGTTCGGACATGCCAACCGAAAATGCCCACCGAGACCACAGTACATGCATCGACCCTCGCGTCTCCGGAGTACCCTCTCCCCCTCGGACAGGCGAGCAAACCCCAGCTGCATGGGTTCACCCCCAGACAAGTCATCCCCAGGAGGCATGGGAGGAGAGGGAGGCACGGGTGGGACAGCAAACGTAGGCGCCAATCTGTTAGAAGACCTCCGCAGGCTCTCCTTAAAGGAAGGTCTCTCCCTGAGTCTGGTGTCAATCAAAATCAGGAAAGAAATAAGAGACTCGAGCTCCACTGGTAGGTCCTTAGCTGCAACCTCATCCTTCAAGGCATCCGAGAGACCATGAGAGAAAGCAGCGACCAGAGCCTCATTATTCCAGCCCACCTCTGCTGCCAGGGTACGAAACTCAATGGCGTATTCAGCTACGGATCGTGAACCCTGTCTGATGGACATAAGGAGCTTCGCAGCAGAGGCAGCACGAGCCGGCACATCGAATACCTTCCGAAGAGAAGCAACAAAACCGGAAAACTCGGCAACCACCGGATTGTTGTTCTCCCATAAAGGGCTGGCCCAGGCCAAGGCCTTGTCCGAGAGCAGCGAGATCAAGAAGCCCACCTTTGATCTCTCAGTAGGAAAGGCATGTGGCAGCAACTCGAAATAAATGCCCACCTGGTTAAGGAAACCTCGGCACTGAGTTGGCTCTCCCCCAAAGCGCTGTGGAAGAGGGGCAGAACCGGTCATACCCCGAAACACCGCAGGCGCAATAACAGGTGTCGGGGTAGACTCTGGCGCAACAACCGGAGCGGCAGTAGGAGCGACAACCGACCCATCGGCAACGGGAGCGAAATGAGCCGTGCGTTCAAGCAGGGTTTGCAACGCCACAGCGAACCGACCCAACAGGTGATCCTGCTGATCAAGTCTGGCAACCAGCATGGGTAGCGAGGATGGCCCTGTACCGTCAGAACTCATGGCTTGGTCCTAATGTCACGGAACCATGAACCAGACGTACAACAAGAGATAAGTGAAAATAAGAAGGCTTTATTGAAAATAAAGCTGTCAAGCAAAAGTCCAAACGAATGGTGAAACCGAAGCAGAGTCTTTGAGAGGCCAGAGATCAGGAACCAGAAGGGTATTCAGACGAAGCCAGGATCAGGAACCAGCAGGGTAGTCAGATGAAGCCAGGATCAGGAACCAGCAGGGTAGTCAGACGAAGCCAGGATCAGGAACCAGAAGCAGCAGCAGTCTTAGAAGCATGTGAACACAGGAGGACCAAGCAAGGAACTGAAGCCACAGACCTCCTATATATATGAGCTAGGCATCCAGCTCCTCCCAGTGGGAAGGACGAGCCGCAGGGTGGAAGGCTACAAGAAACCCAGAAACCAAGATGGCCGCCAGCACATGTCAAACGAAGGAGAACAGCAAGAAGGTAAGACCATGACAGCAGGATCCACAACCGTGGAGGAAGGTCCTGGCAGTTAGTAGTGCCCGTGACCGGTGTGACCAGGGTGCTTGTGTCATATTGGCACTACATCCACTCCTAATACACCCTATTATGGCTTTCCTGCCTTTCTAGGGGTCTGGGGCTGTTATATGGCATGTAGGGCGTTGTAATTAGGGCTTTATAGAACACTAGACCCATACTGAGGGAAAGGTTCGGTGTGGGGTCGCCCCTGTTGGGGCGGGTGCTCCATGTGTGGTAGGCAGGCCAATATAACAGCCCCAGACCCCTAGAAAGGCAGGAAAGACATAATAGGGTGTATTAGGAGTGGATGTAGTGCCAATACGACTCAAGCACCCTGGTCACACCGGTCACGGGCACTACTAACTGCCAGGAGTTAGGAGATACAGCCCATCGTAATAGCCCGGATCCAAAAACTGATCGTTCACCTCCTCCTACTTCTTCCCCAGCAGGCTGCTGGCTATTTGGAAGGCCTTGTATGCAGAGGGGACGTCTTCCAGGCCTGGGCTACATGCTACCACGGGTCTGTGGTCTTCGGCATCCACATCAGCCCCATCAACTGGTTCAGCAGAAGCATCTTCCATCTTCTCTGCCACAGGCAACACCACAGTGCCACCATCTCCAGTCCCATTTTTAACAGGCTCTGGCTTCTTGACATCTTCCAGAGAACTCTCCTCTTCAGGTTTCTCACCTTCCACCTGCTGCTCGAGAGCACACTTAGATTTCTACAACTCATCTTTTAAGCTCATGAGATTTTCCATCTCTGTTCTGAGTTGCTTGTTCAGCCTCTTCAATTCAGCACGCTCCTCAAGTGCTTCTTCAAGGGCTCTAGTCAAGGAGAGGGCCTTGGTCTCCTTTTCCCAAGCAACAGTCTCTGCTTGGTCACGTTTTTCATCATATCGAGCCGAGATGTATTTCTCTTCAGTTAGGAGCCAGTCAAACTTCTCCTGTTTCTTCGCTAGATTAGACATAATTTGCTTCTGGTGGCCCAGGTCCACCATCAGATCATCCAATTCTCGCTGAAGTTTGTTCTTGGTTTTCTCCACTTTTTCGTATGTCACACCCTGTTTCTCCAGGCGCTGAACCATCAACTCCATGTTTTTCAACAGTTTCTATTCAACTTTTTTCACAAGCTTGTTGGAAGTACCCCGCTTTTGGGCCTCCGGTTCCAGCTGCTCCTTGCTCGGCTCTGCTGCAGCAGATGTAGGAGTATCACCATTCTCTCCGGCTCTCCTTCTTTGCCCTTTCTGAAACCTTCTTCAGTTGCTCTGTGAAGACAGCTAGTCCCGTCTCTAACGTTTCTAGGGAGCGTGAGGAGAGAGAGAGAGATCATCCTCCTGTTTGCAGCTGTACTGTCGTGTCAGGTCATCTACAACTGTCTGGATATGGGCTTCAGACACTAGGCTGACGTCACCCGACTTAATTCTGACCTCTAGGGGCACCGATGAGCTAATCCCCACCTGGGACACTTCCTTAGTAACCAACCAACATTGTGGAGACTGCATTTCCACCTCTGGTACGTGCGGTACACCCTCTAACCCTATCATATTTTCCTGCACCTTCAAACACTGAGCTCGAGCTGGGCTTTGCTCCACACTACTTATATGCATGTCTTCAAACCTTTTGATTAAGTCATATAGCGCTTCATGAAACATGGCAGATGCAGAAAATAAAGTTTCATCATCATTTACATTTTTACCACCAGGGGGCGCTTCTCCCCTGACCACAACCTGCAACAGAAAAGGTATATCACTGTCACCACATATTTCATATGACATCATAATTCCCTTATGCATTTCCGCACTTTTGTTACCATCACTTTTCATTTGACCAGCACCATTGTTTCCAATGGTCAATATTCTTTCCCCATGCAGGTCAAAGTGCAGCTCCCTTAGATCCTCACTTAAAGGGACAGGTTCAGGTTTTGCAGGAGTTTTGTTACTATCTGCAGAAGTGTCTACCTTACCCCACAGCAACAAACCGATATCACGGCCCAATAACACATTATGTATATGTGAAACTGTATCACTAAGTTCACAAGTCCCAGATTGCACTGGAGTCTCACATTCAGGGAGAGCAACCGGACAGTTCATGCTAACTCCATGAAAGTCCCGCACATAGGTCTCAGCCACCCGGCTGGCAGGTAGCAGGATCACCTGGCTGTCTGTGTCCAACAACGCCTGGACTGGACTGTCCTTCTCTACAAGGTCACACATTTGTGTAGCAGTCTCTAGTCCTGGTGTTTTTACACCCACTGGCTCGGCAGATAGCAACTGCTGCCAGCTCATACCACAGCACAGGACTTCTGAGGCATTAGGGCACTGGTCAGCAACATGCCCAACCTCCAGAGCCCTGCTGCCTGTCACTTTAACTGCTGTATACGAAACAACTGGAACGCTCTTACCCACAGCCATCACTGGTTTGGCGCTCCCAAGTGCTGTACGCACGTCTCCACAGCAGTTATCTTCCTTTACAGGATGTTAGGAACCTCCAGTCCTTGGTTCCTGGTCACCTGAACACACACAGGCTCCTCAGTGCAGTCGTTGCCATCGGAAACACCTCGACTCCGGTCTTCTTCCGGACGGTCACTCCAGCCGCACACTTTAGAACTCACTGGCAGGGAATACCAGAACTCCTGAAAGTCGCACCGCTCTCTATGTCGCTTTATTCCCGTCGGTTGCCCTTGGCAACGGCATGCATTCTTTCCTCTAGCACTCCACTCTCAGGCAAGTTTAGAGAAGCCTCTCCAAGCGCAGCACTCGGCTTCTTCAACAAGGAATTTGTTTCCTGTAACAGCTGCTTAATTACTTTCTTGGTGGCCTCGGTTTTCCGCCAAACCGGGCCACTTCCCCCAAAGGACATCACCTCCGGTATGTGAGCTTTCCACCATACCGGACCATTTTTCATCCCGGTCGCCATTTTGACCAAAAAATGTTACAAGTCAGTCTCTTTTACTCGGCTACTGGCCCTTTAAATCCTGCACTGTTTGCACCACAGAAAAAAAAAATGTCCAGATTAACACCAGCAGTCTCTGCTCCTGCAAACTAGCAGGCTTCCAGCACTTTTACTTATCAGCAGGGACACCTGCCCGCATCCGACTCCAATTGTGGGGGGGGTTAGCTCTTCTTCGGGGGTCATTCCACAGATACAGGACACCAGGTTTCAGGTCCAAACATTGCATTTATTGTGCAAAACAAACATAATACAAAACAAATACCTGCCCGGCTGGGCTCTAACTAACATAGTGCAGAATCCCTGACTCACCTATAGAGTGCTGTTCAGAAGCGGTCATAACTTGCGGCTTTCTCAGCTAGCCCAGCAGCCTCTAGGCTATAGCAAACGCAAGTCCCTTTGGGGGATTGTGGTCCAGCAGTCCTCCCGACTCTGACCTTGTGGCCCTTGTACCGCAGGCGTCACTGCGTCCCCCAAATTCCAGGCTGTCACTTAGCCTCGTGGTCCCTCAGCCTAGCCCAGCTGAGGCCACACAGACAGAGCCTCCAGGCCTCTGTCTACAGGCAACACACTCCCCCCTTCTGACACCCTGGGAGGTGCTTTATGCCAGGCTGATTACATCAAGAAAAATATATACGCCGTTCAGCAGTGCACTTATATGTTGAAAATCCTTTTGTGTAGTGTAAAAGTGGAAAAAAATTAGGGCCTAATTACCGTTCAGCGGTGCAGTTATATATTCTAAAGCCCTGTTTGCCGTGTATTAGTGGCAAAAGAAAAATATATTCGCCGTTCAGTGTTGCACTTATATGTTGAAAAGCCTTTTGTGTAGTGTAAGGCTGCGTTCACACGAGCGTGTCCGGATTAGTTCCGGATGCGTCCCGGTGTGTTGCGGCAAACCCGCGCGAGTAGGAATGCAATTGCAGTCAGTTTTGACTGCGATTGCGTTCCGATGTTCAGTTTTTATCGTGCGTGTGCAATGTGTTTTGCACGCGCGTGATAAAAAACCGACTGTGGTACCCAGACCCGAACTTCTTCACAGAAGTTTAGGTTTGGGTTCGGTGTTGTGTAGATGTTATTATTTTCCCTTATAACATGGTTATAAGGGAAAATAATAGCATTCTGAAAACAGAATGCTTAGTAGGTGATCAGTTGAGGGTTAAAAAAAATAAAAAAAATTAACTCACCTTCTCCTGTTGTTCGCGTAGTTCTCCCGGTCTTTAGTTCTTTAAAAGATAAACTATGGGCTAAAGGACCTTTGGTGACGTCAGATCACATGCTCCAATCACATGGTCCATCACCGCGGTGATGGACCATGTGATTGGAGCATGTGATCTTACGTCACCAAAGGTCCTTTAGCCCATAGTTCATCTTTTGAGAAGTAAAGAAGAGACCGGGACTTAATTTTTTTTAACCCTCAACTGATCACTTACTATGCATTCTGTTTTCAGAATGCTATTATTTTCCCTTATAACCATGTTATAAGGGTAAATAATACAGTGAATAGACTGTCACCTAGCAACCATGCCTGAAAATCGCACAGCATCTGCACTTGCTTGCGGATGCTTGCGATTTTCACGCAACCCCATTCACTTCTATGGGGCCTGCGTTGCGTGAAAAACGCAGAATATAGAGCATGCTGCGATTTTCACGCAACGCATAAGTGATGCGTGAAAATCATCGCTCATCTGAACAGCCCCATTGAAATGAATGGGTCCAGATTCAGTGCGGGTGCAATGCGTTCACCTACCGCATTGCACCCGCGCGGAAATCTCGCCCGTGTGAACGCAGCCTAAAAGGGAAAAAAAATAGGGCCTAATTGCCGGTCAGCGGTGCAGTTATATATTCTAAAGTCCATTTTGCCCTGTATTAGTGGCAAAAGAAAAATATATTCGCTGTTCAGCGTTGCACTTATATGTTGAAAAGCCTTTTGCATAGTGTAAAAGTGGAAAAAAATTAGAGCCTATCAGCGGTGCAGTTATAAATTCTAAAGCCCTGTCTTCCCTGTATTAGTGGCTAAATAAAAATATATTCGCTGTTCAACTTATATGTTGAAAAGCCTTGTGTAGTGTAAAAGTGGGAAAAAATTCAAGCCTAATTGCTGTTCAGCGGTGCAGTTATATGTGGCAAAGCCCTTTTTGTGGTATGGACCGAATTACATAGTGCTGAATTTTTTTTATTTCAAACAGGCTTTTTGGGGGGAAATTGATGATTGTACACCTCCTTTTGTGGTATGAACTGAATTACATAGTGGTGAAATTTTTATGTGAAACAGGCTTTTTTGGGAAAATTGATGGGTGATTTCACACTTTGTTCTGTATGAACTTAATTCCATTATCCTTTCATTGGTGAAATTTTGTATTTCAAAAATGTTTTTTGGGGGAAAATTGATGGATAATTGTACACCTCCTTTTTCTTAAGATCAGGAGTTCCATCAGAATTGTGCGTAACATTTTTGATCCCTGTGCAAAGTGATAACAAAAGGACTACACATGGGCGAACGGAGTCACGCAGGTGAGGAACTGCTCCGTGTCCTTCATCAAAAAATCGAATCCTGGCTTTCTCCGCCACAACTCAAAATCGGAACCACGGTGACCGACAATGGGAAGAACATGGTGTTGGCGCTGCATCAAGGAGGGCTGAGCCATGTACCCTGCATGGCACACGTGTTCAATCAGGTTGTCAAGTGGTTCCTGATGTCTTCCACCTATCTGCAAAACATCCTAAAACTCTGTGGTCTCCTGATGCTGCTGCTACCTCCACAATATGTCACCCTGCCACTCTGTGGTCTCCTGATGCTGTTGCTACCTCCATAATATGTCAGCTTGCCACTTTGTGGTGTCCTGATGCTGCTGCTACCTCAACACTATGTCACCTTGCCACTCTGTGGCCTCTGCTGCTGCTGCCACCTCCACACTGTCACCTTGCCAATCTGTGGTCTCCTGATGTTGCTGCCACCTCCACACTATGTCACATTGCCACTCTGTGGCCTCCTGATGCTGCCGCCACCTCCACACTATGTCACCTTGCCACTTTGTAGCCTCCTCATGCTGTTGCCACCTCCACACTCTGACATTGTGGAACTCTGTGTCCTCCTGATGCTGCCACCACCTCCACACTCTGTCATTGTTCCACTCTGTGGCCTCCTCTTGCGGCTGCCGCCACCTCCAGACTCCGCCATTGGGCCACTCTCTGGTCTCCTCATGCTGCTTCCACCTTATCACTAGTGTTGATCGCGACTTTTCGTATCGCAAATTTTCCAATTTCCGATTTTTGCAATCAAGAAAATAATGACTGTAGATCACGAATTCTCTAATTCGCAAATATACACTCACCTAAAAAATTATTAGGAGCACCATACTAATATGGTGTTGGACCCCCTTTTGCCTTCAGAACTGCCTTAATTCTACGTGGCATTGATTCAACAAGGTGCTGATAGCATTCTTTAGAAATGTTGGCCCATATTGATAGGATAGCATCTTGCAGTTGATGGAGATTTGAGGGATGCACATCCAGGGCACGAAGCTCCTGTTCCACCACATCCCAAAGATGCTCTATTGGGTTGAGATCTGGTGACTGTGGGGGCCATTTTAGTACAGTGAACTCATTGTCAGAAATCGAGACTCATCAGACCAGGCAACATTTTTACAGTCTTCAACAGTCCAATTTTGGTGAGCTCGTGCAAATTGTAGCCTCTTTTTCCTATTTGTAGTGGAGATGAGTGGTACCCGGTGGGGTCTTCTGCTGTTGTAGCCCATCCGCCTCAAGGTTGTGCATGTTGTGGCTTCACAAATGCTTTGCTGCATACCTCAGTTGTAACGAGTGGTTATTTCAGTCAACGTTGCTCTTCTATCAGCTTGAATCAGTCGGCCCATTCTCCTCTGACCTCTAGCATCCACAAGGCATTTTTGCCCACAGGACTGCCGCATACTGGATGTTTTTCCCTTTTCACACCATTCTTTGTAAACCCTAGAAATGGTTGTGCGTGAAAATCCCAGTAACTGAGCAGATTGTGAAATACTCAGATCACCTTTCTTTCCCGTTCTGACATTCAGTTTGGAGTTCAGGAGATTGTCTTGACCAGGATCACACCCCTAAATGCATTGAAGCAACTGCCATGTGATTGGTTGACTAGATAATTGCATTAATGAGAAATAGAACAGGTGTTCCTAATAATTCTTTAGGTGAGTGTATGACGAATATTCGCCCAAATATTCGTGAAATATTGTGAATTTGAATATTGCCCCTGCCGCTCATCACTGCTTACCACTATGTCACTGGGCCACTCTGTGGACTTCTCATGCTGTTCCCACCCTCCCCACTTCATGACTTGGCCACTATTTTGACTTTTGGCCAGGCTGACATCATTATTTATTTGACCAGCTGTTAAGCCTGTATGGTCCCATCAGAATTGGCTTGTGATTTGGCAGCCAAAAGCAGGAGTGGGTACAAAACACAGAAGACATGCAAATATTCCATTCACGTGTCATCTCTGTTTTGGATCCACTCCTGTTTTTTTTTGGGCATTAGCAATACTGATGGATTACTGTCCAAATGCTGACCGAGTGAAAGCGGATGCTCAACAAACAGAATCAATTTTTTGTGGGTTATTATTCTGACGGATCAGAGGAAGGGCAAAATAATCAGTAACGGCAACACAAACTTGCTGCTAACACCCTCTCCACTTGTATAAGTGTTTAATAGAACAGGTTCTGTAGACATCTATGTGGAATCAGCTGCCGACGGTGTAAAAGGAGTGCGCTTCTTCTTGAGGCTAACATTTACCTGTAAGGCCGAATGCACACGGCCGTGTTCCACGGCCGTGAGCGTTTCGTGGTATCCCAGCCTGGCATCCTGCTGAGAGCAGGAGTGCATGGCGTCATTGGTTGCTATGACGCCATGAGCTTCATGCCGCCGCTGCACTACAGTAATACACTCGTATGATCTATACGAGTGTATTACTGTAGTGCAGAGACGGCATGAAGCGCACGGCGTCATAGCAACCAATAACGCGGTGCGCTCCTGCTCTCAGCAGGATGCCAGGCCAGGATACCACGGAACGCTCACGGCCGTGGAACAAATGCATTCGGCCTAAGGCTGAGTTCACACTTGAGTTATTTGGTCAGTTTTGGCCCCGTGACTACCCAAATAAGTGAAGTGTGCATTGATTCTAAGAGCGACACCTGTCATCTGCATGTCATACGGACTCACAGTATTATTTCACTACCAAAGCAGACTCCCTATGCGTGTTACTGCAAGGCACAGTGTTTTACACTACTATAAAGTCTCTCTGCAGCCAGGAAATATAATTTTTTTTATGAAATACGCTGCAAATATATTCAGATCGAACCAATTTTTTTTTTTTTAATTAGGTGAACCGGCGAATCGAATTTTTGAAAAATTTGTTCATCTGTACTCACAGTTGAAGTGTACCTACGATAAAAATTATAGACCTATCCATTCTTTGTAGGTGGGAAAACTTGCAAAATTGCCAGAGTATCAAATACTTATTTTCCCCACTGTAAGTAACTTACAGTGGCAGCAAAGATATGAATATTGTGTAGAGCAAAATCATGATACACACAAATGTATGATGATGTAAAAAAATAAATAGAAGTGGCATCAGGACTTCTACAAGGTTGCAGCTCCAAACAATGTTTTTAGAATCAGCAGCAGTAGTCCGGCAGTCACTGATATCCGGACCCCTGCTGCATGCGCCGGCATCGGTGAAATCACTGATGCCGGAGCATTAACCCTTGATGTGCCGCTGTCAGCGCTGACCACGGCACGTGCGATGTCAGGTGAGGATCGGAGCTGCCATTGGGTCCCCGTGCTGCTGTGATGGGGACCCGATGGCATGGAAGGCAGCGCAATGCCTTCCTTTTGCATCGGGGCTGCATTCCGGGGGAGAGCCTGTGAGATCCAGCCCCCTGGATCTCACATGCAGGAGGCTGTATGTGTAATAAACACTGTATTACACATACAGCCAATGCATTCCAATACAGAAGTATTGGAATGCATTGTAAAGGGGATCAAACCCCCAAAAATTAAAGTCCCAAAGTGGAAAAAAAAAATGAAAAAAAGTTCATTTTCCCCAAATAAAGTAAAAAAAAATTGACCGTCTCTATAAACATATGACATGACCTAAACCCTCAGATGAACACCGTAAAAAACTAAAAATAAAAACTGTGCTAAATAATTTTTTTGTAACTTTACATCACTAAAAGTACAACACCAAGCGATCAAAAAGGCGTATGCCCGCCAAAAAGTACCATTCTGACCATCACTTCATCCCGCAAAAAATGAGACCCTACCTAAAACAATCGCCCAAAATATAAAAAAACTATGGCTCAGAATATGGAGACACTAAAACATGTTTTATTTTATTTTTTTAAATGCAGTTATTGTGTTAAACTTAAGTAAATAAAAAAAGTATACATATTAGTTATTGCCACATCCGTAACGACCGGATCTATAAAAATACAACATGACCTAATCCTTCAGATGAACACCGTAAAATAATTAAAATAAAAATTGTGTAAAAAAAGCACTTTTTTGTCACCTTACATCACAAAAAGTGAAATAGCAAGCGATCAAAAAGTTAAACGCACCCCAAAATAGTGCCAATCAAACCGTCATCTCATCCCGCAAAAATGATACCCTACCTTAGATAATCTCCCAAAAATTAAAAAAACTATGGCTCTCAGACTATGGAGACACCAAAGCATGATTTTTTTTGTTTCAAAAATGAAATCATTGTGTAAAACTTACATAAATAAAAAGAAAGTAGACATATTAGGTATCGCCGCGTCCGTAATAACCTGCTCTATAAAAGTATCACATGACCTAACCCCTCAGGTGAATATCGTAAATCCTTTTAAAATAAAAACGGTGAAAAAAAGCCTTTTTTTGTCACCTTACATCACAAAAAGTGTAATAGCAAGCGATCAAAAAGTCATATGCATCCTATAATAGTACCAATCAAACCGTCATCTTATCCCAAAAAAAATGAGCCCCTACAGAAGACAGTCGCCCAAAAAATAAATAAAACTACGTCTTTCAGAATGTGGAGACACTAAAAAAATATTTTTTTTTCAAAAATGCTTTGTTATGTAAAACTGAAACAAACAACCAAAAAAAAGTCATATTTAGTATTGTCGCATCCGTAACAACCTGGTCTATAAAAATACCACATGATCTAACCTGTCAGTTGAATGTTGTAGATAACAAAAAATAAAAACGGTGCCAAAACAGCTATTTCTTGTTACCTTGCCTCACAAAAAGTGTAATATAGAGCAACCAAACATCATATGTACCCTAAAATAGTACCAACAAAACTGCCAACTTATCCCGTAGTTTCTAAAATAGGGTAACTTTTTTGGAGTTTCTACTCTAGGGGTGCATCAGGGGGGCTTCAAATGGGACATGGTGTCAATAAACCAGTCCAGCAAAATCTGTCTTCCAAAAAACGTATGGCGTTCCTTTACTTTTGCGCAATGCTGTGTGCCCGTACAGCAGTTTACGACCACATATGGGGTGTTTCTGTAAACTACAGAATCAGGGCCATAAATATTGAGTTTTTGTTTGTCTGTTAACCCTTGCTTTGTAACTGGAAAAAATTGATTAAAATGGAAAATCTGGCAAAAAAGTGAAATTCTGAAATTTCATCTTTATTTTCCATCAATTCTTGTGGAACACCTAAAGGGTTAACAAAGTTTGTAAAATCAGTTTTGTATACCTTGAGGGGTGTAGGTTCTAAAATGGGGGTCACTTTTTGGAGTTTCTACTCTAGGGGTGCATCAGGGGGTCTTCAAATGTGACATGGCATCTTAAAATTATCCCAGTAAAATTTGCTTTCCAAAAACCATATGGCGTTCCTTTCCTTCTGCGCAATGCCGTGTGCCCGTACAGCAGTTTACAACCACATATTGGGTGTTTCTGTAAACTACAGAATCAGGGCCAAAAATATTGGGCTTTGTTTGGCTGTTAACCCTTGCTTTGTAACTGGAAAAAATGGATTAAAATTGAAAATCTGCCCAAAAAGTGAAATTCTGAAATTTTATCTCTATTTTCCGGTCCTGAAAAAGTGTGTTTTAGAAATTTTCTGAAAAATTTCAAGATTTGCTTCTAAACTTCTAAGCCTTCTAACGTCCCCAAAAAATAAAATGGCATTCACAAAATGATCCAAACATGAAGTAGATACATGGGGAATGTAAAGTAATAACTATTTTTGGAGGTATTACCATCTATTATAAGAGTAGAGAAATTGAAGTTTGGAAATTTTGAATTTTTGGTAAATTTGGAATTTTTTTATAAATAAATTTTTTTTTTTTTTATTACATTTTACCACTGTCATGAAGTACAATACGTGACGAGAAAACACTTTCAGAATGGCCTGGATAAGTAAAAGCATTTTAAAGTTATCACCACATAAAGTGACATGTCAGATTTGCAAAAAATGGCCTGGTCCTTAAGGTGAAAAATGGCAGGGTCCTGAAGAGTTTAGGACCAGGCCATTTTTTTGAAAATCTGTGGTGTGGTGATAACTTTAAAACGCTTTTACTTATCCAAGCCATTCTGAGATTGTTTTCTCGTCACATATTGTTCTTCATGACAGTGGTAAATTTGAGTCAAAATATTTCATTTTTTTTTCTTTCAATTTTCAACATTTCTATTTCTCTGCTTTTAAAACAGATAGTGATACCTCCTAAGATAGTTATTACTTTACATTTCCCATATGTCTACTTCATGTTTGGATCATTTTGTAAATGACATTTTCTTTTTTTGGGACGTTAGAAGGATTAGAAGTTTAGAAGCAAATCTTGAAATGTTTCAGAAAATTTCCAAAACCCACGTTTTAAGGACCAGTTTAAGGCCGAATGCACACGGCCGTGGAACACAGCCGTGAGCGGTCCGTGGTATCCGGCCTGGCATCCTGCTGACAGCAGGAGCACACGGCGTCATTGGTTGCTATGATGCCGTGCGCTTCCTTCCGCCGCTGCACTACAGTAATACACGCATATAGATCATACAAGTGTATTACTCTAGTGCAGCGGCGGCATGAAGCGCACGGCATCATAGCAACCAATGACGCCGTGCGCTCCGGCTGTCAGCAGGATGCCAGGCCGGATACCACGGACCGCTCACAGCAAGTCTGAAGTCACTTTGTGACGCTTACAAAATAGAAACCACCCATATGTGGTCCCATTTTAGAAACTACACACCTCAAGGTATTCAAAACTGATTTTACAAACTTTGTTAACCCTTTAGGTGTTCCACAAGAATTAAAGGAAAATGTAAATGAAATGTCAGAATTTTACTTTTTTGGCAGATTTTCCATTTTAATCCATTTTTTTCGTTAACAGACAAACGAAACTCAATATTTATTGCCCTGATTCTGTAGTTTACAGAGACACCCCATATGTGGTCGTAAACAATATACTGCAAAAAATTGTTGAACACCTAAAGGGTTTACGACGTTTGTAAAATCAGTTTTGAATACCTTGAGGGGCGTAGTTTTTAGAATGGGTGGTTTCTATTATGTAAGCCTCGCAAAGTGACTTCAGACCTGAACTAGTCCCTAAAAATTGGGTTTTTGAACATTTCTGAAAAATTTCAAGATATGCTTCTAAACTTCTAAGCCTTGTAACATCCCCAAAAAATAAAATATCATTCCCAAAATGATCCAAACATGAAGTAGACATATGGGGAATGTAAAGTAATAACTATTTTGGAGGTATTACTATGTATTCTAAAAGTAGAGAAATTGGAACTTGGAAATTTGCAATTTTTTAGAAATTTTTGGTAAATTTGGTATTTCTTTATAAATAAAAATGAATTTTTTTTTACTTCATTTTACCAGTGTCATGAAGTACAATATGTGACGAAAAAACACTCTCAGAATGGCCTGGATAAGTCAAATTTTAAAGTTATCAGCACTTAAAGTGACACTGGTCAGATTGGCAAAAAATGGCCAAGTCCTTAAGGTGAAATAGGGCTGAGTCCTTAAGGGGTTAAGTTATATCCACCAGCACCGTACATGTACGGCGGAGGTCCTTATGGGGTTAAAATTATAAACAACTATTCACAATTTTTTTATTTCATCTACTGCATATTTGTGAAATTACTCTACACTATACCATTTCAGCACAGAAAGATAAAAAAGTGACTGCCCTCAGTACACATAACAATGGCAAATGGTGCACAAAATGTTGTAGTAGCACTCCCACAGATTTTTTTTTCTCTGACCTGTTGGAAAGCTACATGATTGATGTAAATTTTCACCATTGACTATATTTGTGAGTTATAGCCTCCCTTCTGATCCTCATCTGTGCCATGTGACCAGCAGTCTGATCTCCTATTCATTCCCAAGAAACTGACATTGCGGCTCCCATAGGAATACATAGAGAAACTAGCTTCCACACATAAGATGCTATGTTATTTGGAAAGTCAGAGTGTTTGTCACACTCACAAATACAGTCAAGAAAATAACCTTCACTACTCTTTACATCATGCACCTTTCTAACAGGACAGAGAATACATTGTTTTATGGGAGTGCTTCTAAAAAAAGAAATATGTGAGCACGATCTTGGACTATTATCTGCAGTAATAAATGAGCAGTACTGCAGATAAAGAGTCCCGATCACTATTTTATATTTTCCAACTGCCCACCATTCCCCTGCTGTCAAGGTTTAAAAATGCACTGAAATAGACAGTCTGGACTTTTATGCCATGCTAACACAATGGAGAGGACTGCAGTATGCATGCACCACGGTCCTGACAATTCATTTCAGTGGAGCTTCAAGCAGTGGCAGTGAATGAACAGAGAGCAGTAGAAAACAAAAAAAAAATGATCTGGACTCCTTCTCTGTAGTACGTCCTCATGTTTTACTGCAAATAATACTCCAAAATTGAGGTGACAGGTTCCCTTTAGCAGGCAACTGAATACTTGTGTCCAGTAGTAATGATGGCACAGAAAAATTAATTAAAGATGGAAAACTCTTTTAAAGCGTACTTAACTTTTCAACATACTTTGCATTAATCAATAGCAAAATGTGTGTACATTCAAAATAACACTACTTCTGGACACTATCACATATACTGTATCTGGCATTTTGTGGCAGTTTTCCTTTGTGTGTGCTGTAACTCTAGTTTGTAGTCCTCTTAGAAGTGGTTGGCGGAGACTAGCTGCCATCTACTGCACACAGAAAGTAGAGAAGAGACTCCTTCCTGTTTCACAGTCCCCAGGATAATGGAGGGTATTACAGAGAAGTACTGACCGGTATTTTTGTTAATGAAACACTAGACCTGAGCTATGACCTTCCTATGTAGCTGTGTAGTCTCTCTTTGCCTGTGCTTGTCTCCTCTGTCACACTGTGCTCCTGCTCACTCCTCCCCCCTCACCTCTCCATAGACTTGTATTGAAAAGGTACGTCTCGAGACTGATTGAAAGCCTTTTTAAAAGTGAAAGAGAACTAGACATTTCTCATGTACATAAAGTTGTGTGAAAGTAGGTGACTCGTTAAGGTAGGTAGTAAATACGTAGCAGTGGATACATTGTTGCATTTTCCATGTGAAACAGCTAGAGAGAGACTTATTGGTATTACATTCAGGTATTTTTTTTATATATTTTTTAAATTAAAGTAAGTCAGACTTAATTAAAAAGGATCCTATTTAGTTTCATATGTGTTAAAATATTTCAAATGTATTTGCATTTGTTAAATATGTACAATTAGCATTACACAAATTAAAATGCTCGGGGCCAGTAAATGCAATCCACGCATTAGGAGCTAGGAGATTCTGCATCAATCATTTTTAACTAACCATGTACAAGAATTCTAACAAAGCCTATTAACATGTAGGCAAAACTTTTGCTTGGAATAAATATATACATATTTTAGGAAATGGTCTGTTCTTCAATAACGAGGGAAATTAATTTTATATGGATAATGCAGTATAGATGTTGCACTTGCTGCTCTTACATCTACTTCAGGTGGAGAATACAGTTGATTCTATGAATCCAGTGAGACTTTTTATTTTTCTATATGAGTGAGTTTAACAGTCCCATATATTTTCAAGGATCAAGTACTAAGGAATCTACCTACTATGGTCTTGCGATATGCAGTAACGGCATACGATTGCACATCCTGTCTGCAGCAAACAATGGAGTCTGCTGCACGTTTTTACTTACCATATGATGTCACAAAACAAGAAATTGGCAAATATATATTAAATGGGTCATCATGCCAACGATGTTTTTGTAAACAGGCTCAGATCAGTGTAAAATATTAAAATAAATAATACTTACCATACTGATCCACAGGCACCCCAATTCCAATGCTTCCCAGGTCCCCGGACGGTCTTTCCCTCCCAGTCGCTCTCTACATGCAGAAAATAACCACTTAGCCTATCACTGGCATATCATAAGGGACCAGAAAGGAAAAACCATTAGGGGACCTGGAGAGCATTATAAAAGGAGTAGCAAGGGATCGGTAATCTAATTATCACTTACTTTATTACTTTACACCAATGTGAGTTTGATCATTTGCATTAGTTAACATTAATTATTGTGTTTCCCCTAACTAATTAGACTTTCCCAACGTTTTTATTTGCACGGCTACAAATATAATTTTTGCGTTGTTTTCTCACATAATTTTTATATTACTATTTCATTCTTTTTCTATTTTAATATGGATAAATTGTTCAAAAAGTATATAAAGTGATTTTTTTTAAGTGTTAAGGTGGATTTTGATGCGCTGACTGAGCATTCCTTCCGACAGTCAGCTGCTCGCTCTGTGAAGAAGAACGCTGTATTTAAATGCAGCATCCTCCTTCACTGTATGCTATTGCGATCCCTCGTCATCATACAGAATCGTGGCTTCTGAGCGGCAGATCCCTGTTTAGACAACACGATCTGCTGCTCAGAAGCCATGATCAGTGATGAACAACAGGATCACACGATGAACTAGCGTTTTGCTCGTTCATCGGGTGATCGGCGGCACATTTAGACGGCCAGATGATTAGGAACGGTCGTTCACGATAATCTGGATGATTATTGCTGCATCTAAATTCACCTTTAAAATGGGTTCCCAATTTTCTTTGGGATGTTTTGCAAAAGATACTAATAAGCGTAGGGGTGGTTAGCGATGATTTGGTTTGGTGCAGGTTTGTAGGCAAAGATCTACTTTGCAGTTAGGCATCCAGCAATCACATGAGTACCAAACTGTTGGAGCTTTAAACCCAATCTGTATGGTATACTGTAGGTTTAAAGTCCAGAAATGCACAATGGGCATGTACATGAGTATGGCTTTAGAAATACAGTATATTTCAAAAATATTGATCTAAACGTATACAGTGCTTTAACATAAGGAGGTTGTCCCATTACAAAGACCTATTCTCTATCCAAAGGGTCTCACCACTGGGCCCTTGGCCGATCATCAAAATAGGGGCCCTGTGTTCCCCCTGTTTTAACCCCTTAGTGACCAAGCACATTTTTTTAAAATTGCATTCCAAGAGCTAGAACTTTTTAGTTTTTTCATAAATTTACTTGTAGGAGGTCTTATTTTTTGCAGGACAAGTTATAGTTTTTAATACACCATTTTAAGTACATGTAATGATTGATTAAAGCCAGCCGTTTAGCTAAAAACCCCTTTGTTTACATCAGTAAAAACACGTATGGGTGGTGTCACGGCTGTATGTGAGCAACAATAGTATACACAGTAAAAGAGCTACTGACCGGACCCAAACTAGGGAGGATAAAGGGTGACCCCTGTCAGACCCTCAAAGCTCTCCCTATTCTGCTAAAGCACATGCCCGGATCCAAATGGCGGAACGAGGCATGCCCACGTGCCTAAGACTGATGACCACTGTAACCCCTACAATAGTGGAAGGGGCACGGCCACCGGTGCCCTACTCAGTATATGGAGGGAACCGTGGCCACCTCAGATCCAGTCAGAAAATAATCAGGTACACAACAATGTCTGTACACTTAGCTGAAGGTGTTGCAGCCGCAAAGAAGACGGATCCAAGGACAGCTGGCAATATCCGGAGTGCTTGCTGCAGCAGAACACAGGTCCAGTGAACTGATAGCTACAAGTGAAGATACTAAAGCAAGAGCTACAACTGAAATGAGAACTATAATCCACGCCCTACAATAGGAGGAGGGGTGATATAAAGAGAGGGAAATCAAACGCATGAGGAACAGCTGGGAGGAAGGAAACCAAAAGTAAACAGAGCAGTGAGAACTCCTCCCAGCTCTAGTAGTGACATCATCACAGGGGTGGAGAAACAGAGCTGCGAGAACGTCCCAAAGCTCTGGTAGTGACAGTACCCCCCCCTCTACGGGTGGACTCCGGACACCCAGGACCCACCTTCTCAGGATGAGCCCTATGAAATGCCCTGATGAGGCGAGTGGCTTTAATGTCCGACACCGGAACCCACATCCTCTCCTCAGGACCATAACCCTTCCAATGAACGAGGTACTGAAGAGAACCGCGGACAATGCGAGAGTCCACAATTCTGGAAACCTCAAACTCCAGATTGCCATCAACCAAAATCGGAGGAGGAGGCAAAGAGGAGGGTACCGTGGGCTGGACATATGGTTTTAAGAGAGATCTGTGAAATACATTATGTATCTTCCAAACCCGTGGAAGATCAAGACGGAAGGCAACAGGATTGATGACTGACAAGATTTTATAAGGCCCAATAAACTTGGGACCCAATTTCCAGGAGGGAACCTTCAGTTTAATATTTCTTGTAGACAACCACACCAGATCACCCACATTCAGGTCCGGACCAGGCACACGTCTCTTATCAGCCACACGCCTATACCTCTCACTCATCTTTTTAAGATTACTCTGAATCTTTTGCCAAATGGTAGACAGGTAAACCAGAAAGAGCCCCTCCCGAGAATGTCCCAAACTGCGGATGGAACCCATATGCACCAAAGAATGGTGACTTATCATAAGATTCCTGACGACGGTTGTTCAGAGCAAACTCAGCAAGAGGGAGAAATGAACACCAATCCTCCTGGTTCTCTGCCACAAAACAGCGCAAATATGTCTCCATATTCTGATTGAGGCGCTCAGTCTGACCATTCGACTGCGGGTGAAAAGCAGAAGAGAAGGACAGCCGAACCCCCAGGCGAGAACAGAAAGCCTTCCAGAACCTGGACACAAACTGCGTGCCTCTATCGGAAACAATATCAGAGGGAATGCCGTGCAATTTAACAATATGGTCGACAAAAGCTTGCGCCAACGTTTTAGCATTGGGTAAACCAGGGAAACTTACGAAATGAGCCATCTTGCTAAAACGGTCCACCACCACCAGGATCACCGACTTCCCCGAGGAACGAGGAAGATCCGTGATAAAGTCCATGGACAGGTGTGTCCAAGGACGGGAAGGTATGGGTAACGGGAGAAGGGAACCTGAAGGCCGTGAACGAGGGACCTTAGCGCGAGCGCACGTCTCACAAGCAGCCACAAAACCCTCCACCGACTTACGAAGAGCCGGCCACCAAAATCTCCGAGCAATGAGATCTACCGTGGCTCTACTCCCGGGGTGACCAGCAAGAACCGTATCATGATGCTCCTTGAAGAGTTTGTGACGTAGCTCAGGAGGCACGAACAACTTCCCAGAAGGACAACGGGAAAGTGCCTCAGTCTGGGCAGCCTGGACCTCGGCCTCCAAATCGGAATATAGAGCAGAAACAACTACCCCCTCCGCCAAAATGGGACCCGGGTCCTCGGAGTTTCCTCCTCCCGGAAAACAGCGAGAGAGAGCATCAGCCTTCACATTTTTTATCCCAGGTCGGAATGTAACAACAAAATTGAATCTGGAGAAGAACAGAGACCATCTGGCCTGTCTCGGATTCATACGCCTGGCCGACTCCAAGTATGCCAGATTCTTATGGTCGGTAAAAACGGTGATAGGGTGCCTGGCCCCCTCCAACCAATGGCGCCATTCCTCGAAAGCCAACTTGATGGCCAACAACTCCCTATCTCCCACATCATAGTTTCTCTCTGCCGGGGAGAGTTTTTTAGAGAAAAAGGCACAGGGTCGCCATTTGGCAGGAGAAGGGCCCTGGGACAAAACCGCACCCACACCCACCTCGGAAGCATCCACCTCAACAATAAAAGGTAAGGAAACATCGGGATGCACCAAGACGGGAGCAGACGCAAAACTCTCTTTAATCTTAGAAAAGGCTGCAAGCGCCTCCTCCGACCAAGAGGAAAAATCCGCCCCCTTTTTTGTCATGTCAGTAAGGGGTTTGACAACAGAGGAATAATTCAAAATGAACTTTCTGTAATAGTTCGCAAAACCCAGAAAGCGCATCAATGCCTTCTGATTCTCAGGAAGCTCCCACTCAAGAACAGCACGGACCTTCTCCGGATCTATGCGAAAACCAGAAGCAGAGAGGAGAAAACCCAGAAATTGAATCTCCGATACCATAAAAAGACATTTCTCCAGCTTGGCGTACAATTTATTTTCCCGCAGAATCTGCAGAACCTGAAAAAGATGATCCTGATGGGTCTGAACATCAGGGGAAAAAATCAAAATATCATCAAGATACACCAATACAAATTTCCCCATTAAATGGTAGAAAATACTATTAACAAAATGCTGAAAGACGGCCGGAGCATTCATCAGGCCGAAAGGCATAACGAGATTCTCGAAATGCCCGTTAGGGGTATTAACCACCTCTGGACCGCTGTACGCAGATTCGCGTTCCGGAGGTGGCAGCGCTGCGCACAATCACACATATACGCGTCATCTCGCGAGACGCGAGATTTCGCTCCAAGCCGGCCCGCGCATGCGCATCGCGGGCCGGCAAAATTCAAAGAACAAGTTCGTCACCAGCCTGCCAGCAACGATCATTGGCTGGCAGGCTGGCGATTTTCAAAAAATCCAATCAAAAGTCATATAACAGATCATATTAGTAAATATGATCTGTTATATGGCTTGTCTGCTCCTGTGCTGGTCCTTTTCGTCGGTTGGATCCAGCAGAGGAGCAGACTGAACTGTGAGTACACCAACACTACACCTTAGCCCCAGATCACCCCCCTGCACCCAAATTAACCCTTTGATCACCCCTTTGATCGCCCCTGTCAATCACTAGTGAAAGGAAAAAAAGTGATCAGTGTAAACTGTCACTTTTTTTTTTTTACTGGTATTGACTGTTAGGTTTTAGGGATAGTTTAGGCCCCTTGGTTAGGTAGTTAGCGTCAGTTAGCGCCCACCCCACCGCACCGCAGTCACTTTTATTCGCTGATTAGCGTATCGCTAATCAGCATTTGTACTTTTATAGTATCTGTAAGTGATCAAAACTGATCACGGTCAGATCTATAATAGTATTAGTGTCACTTTAGTTCGCCCTCCACCCAAAACGCAGTGTTTGCCCGATCAGGCCTGATCGGTCGCCCACACGTGCGTTCACCCACGCCCGCCCCACCGCAGTGACAAAAAATATATATTTTTTGATCACTGCACATTCATTTTACACGCACTGCGGCGATAAAAAAAATCAGTTTTGATATTTTTTATCAACCGCAGCGGCCTCTGGTACTTCGCTAGCCTCCCCTTTGTAAGACAGGTTTGCTTTTTTTCTTGGGTAGTCTCAGGGAATACCCCTAAATTTTGTAGTCCAAAATGTCAAACAGGGGGTATTCTTCTGAAGAGGCCTACAGGATTCTTACCCAGTCGGATGAGGAGTGGGAACCCTCATCTGACGAATCTAGCGGGTCAGAATATGAACCTGTAGAAAGCAGTGGCTCTCTGACCCAAAGTTCGGACGAGGAGGTTGAGGTCCCTGGCAGCACCAGGCGTACCCGGCCCCATGTCGCTAGACCACAGGTTATGCAGGATCCGCTTCAAGAGCAGCAGAGTGGGGCTGTCGCTGCTGGATCACGTGGTGAGGCATACACCAGCAGCGCAGCCCTCCCTGGACCTAGTACCAGCACTGCCGTACAACATGGTGACGTGGCGAGCACCAGAAGGGCAGTTGAAGCTGGTACGGTGGCACGTGCACTAGTTACCCCGTCGCAGCCACCGCGCAGACAGGCCCGTAGAGCCCCTAGAATCCCTGAGGTGCTGGCAAACCCTGATTGGCAGTCACCAACTTCAGCCGCAACTGTAGTTCCCCCTTTCACCGCCCAGTCTGGAGTTCGGGTTGAGACGGCTCAAATCGGTTCGGCCCTGGGATTTTTTGAGCTGTTCTTGACTGCGGAGCTCTTGGACTTAGTCGTGGCAGAGACAAACCGGTATGCCACACAAGTTATATCCGCCAACCCGGGAAGCTTTTATGCCCAGCCTTTCCGGTGGAAACCAGTCCAAGTTTCCGAACTTAAAATTTTTTTGGGCCTTCTCCTCAACATGGGCCTGACAAAAAAGCATGAATTGCGGTCATATTGGTCCACACACCCGATTCATCACATGCCCATGTTCTCTGCTGCTATGTCCAGGGCACGATTTGAGGCCATCCTCCGTTTCCTGCATTTTAGCGACAACACCACCTCCCGTCCCAGAGGCCACCCAGCTTTTGACCGGCTCCACAAAATTCGGCCTCTCATAGACCATTTCAACCAGAAATTTGCAGATTTGTATACCCCCGAGCAAAACATCTGCGTAGACGAGTCCCTAATACATTTTACCGGGCGCCTTGGCTTCAAACAATACATCCCAAGCAAGCGCGCCCGGTATGGGGTCAAATTGTATAAGCTCTGTGAAAGGGCCACAGGCTATACCCACAAATTTCGGATCTATGAGGGAAAAGATCAGACCCTGGAGCCGGTCGGTTGCCCTGACTACCTGGGGAGCAGTGGGAAGACAGTCTGGGACTTGGTGTCACCCTTATTCGGCAAGGGGTACCATCTTTATGTGGACAATTTCTACACAAGTGTGGCCCTCTTTAGGCATTTGTTTCTAGAACGGATTTGCGCCTGTGGCACCGCGCGAACTAGTCGCGTGGGCTTCCCCCAACGGCTTGTAACCACCCGTCTTGCAAGGGGGGAGAGGGCTGCCTTGTGTAACGAAGAACTGCTCGCGGTGAAATGGAGAGACAAGCGTGACGTTTACATGCTCTCCTCCATTCACGCAGACACGACAATCCAAATTGAAAGGGCAAGCCGTGTCATTGAAAAGCCCCTCTCAGTCCACGACTATAATGCGCTCATGGGAGGGGTAGACTTCAATGACCAGATGTTGGCTCCCTATTTAGTTTCCCGCAGAACCAGACGCTGGTATAAGAAGGTGTCTGTATATTTAATTCAATTGGCGCTGTATAATAGTTTTGTTCTCTACAGTAAGGCTGGGAGAACACGATCCTTCCTCAAATTCCAGGAAGAGATCATCGAGAACCTCCTTTACCCAGGAGGTTCCGTGGCCCCATCCACCAGTGTAGTTAGCCGTCTACACGAGCGACATTTCCCCAGTGTCGTTCCTGGTACCTCAACCCAACCGTCACCCCGAAAAAGATGTCGTGTCTGTAGCAGGAGTGGAATAAGGCGTGACACCCGCTATTTCTGTCCTGACTGTCCTGACCACCCTGCCCTATGCTTTGGTGAGTGTTTCCGGAAGTGCCACACACAGGTACACCTAGCATAGGGATTGCATCTCAAAGGACAGGCACACAGGGCTATTAGGGCCCTTTTACTCACAGCTGCTGCAAACCTCTCCTTTCACTTGGGATAAAGTGCATAACGTACTTCGCCACATCTTTGGGGGATTTGCGCTTTGCACATTGTCCCATGGGGAAGGAGAGGTTTGTTCTATAAAGGTAAAAAAACTAAAAACCCCAAAAAAATTACCGGTAAGTAAAAAAGTTTAAAAAGTTTAAAAAAAAGTTAATATGTTCTGTTCTAAAGTTAATAAAGTTATTGCGTTGCGGCCTGGTTTTTTCTTTTTTTTTTTTACCTTTCAGGTGGACCAACCGATCGACTAGCTGCAGCACTGATGTGCATTCTGACAGAAGCATTGCGCTGCTGTCAGATTACACGCAAGTCGGTGTATGCGGCGCTGCAAGACAAGATTTCTCCTCTGCAGTAAAAGATACGTTTGCCGAGGCATATGAGCTGAGGAGGTGGCGGTGTTCATATACTTTGGCAAACACTTTGTATATATAAAAAAAAAAATCCCGGCAATGATTTATTCATCCACATCGATTGATGTGAATGGAGAAATCGGGTTTGCCAGGGCATACGAGCTAAGTGGGTATGGATGTTGGGCGGAGCTCCTATGTCCTGGCAGACGCCTTTCCCCTCCTTTTTCTTTTTTTGGCAGAGATTTTTTCATCCACATTGATCGATGCGAATGAAGAAATCTGTGCCGTTCATTTTTTTCTTTCAGCCCAGAGGCTGAACGGAAAAAAAAAATCTCATTACCTGTATGCTCAATATAAGGAGAATAGCAGAAACTCCTAATGCTGGGCATACATGTAATGATTGTGGAGACCCTCAAATGCCAGGGCAGTACAAACACCCCACAAATAACACCATTTTGGAAAGAAGACACCCCAAGGTATTCGCTGAGGGGCATATTGAGTCCATGAAAGATTGAAATTTTTGTCCCAAGTTAGCGGAAAGGGAGACTTTGTGAGAACAAAATCAAAAAAATCAATTTCCGCTAACTTGTGCCAAAAATATTTTTTTTCTATGAACTCGCCATGCCCCTCATTGAATACCTTGGGGTGTCTTCTTTCCAAAATGGGGTCACATGTGGGGTATTTATACTGCCCTGGCATTTTAGGGGCCCCAAAGCGTGAGAAGAAGTCTGGTATCCAAATGTCTAAAAATGCCCTCCTAAAAGGAATTTAGGGCCCCTTTGCCCACCTAGGCTGCAAAAAAGTGTCACACATCTGGTATCTCTGTATTCAGGAGAAGTTGAGGAATGTGTTTTGGGGTGTCTTTTTACATATACCCATGCTAGGTGAGATAAATATCTTGGTCAAATGCCAACTTTGTATAAAAAAAATGGGAAAAGTTGTCTTTTGCCAAGATATTTCTCTCACCCAGCATGGGTATATGTAAAATGACACCACAAAACACATTCCCCACCTTCTCCTGAGTACGGAGATACCAGATGTGTGACACTTTTTTGCAGCCTAGGTGGGCAAAGGGGCCCACATTCCAAAGAGCACCTTTCGGATTTCACAGGTCATTTACCTACTTACCACACATTTGGGCCCCTGGAAAATGCCAGGGCAGTATAACTACCCCACAAGTGACCCCATTTTGGAAAGAAGACACCCCAAGGTATTCCGTGAGGGGCATGGCAAGTTCCTAGAATTTTTTATTTTTTGTCACAAGTTAGTGGAAAATGATGATTTTTTTTTTATTTATTTTTTTCATACAAAGTCTCATATTCCACTAACTTGTGACAAAAAATAAAAACTTCCATGAACTCACTATGCCCATCAGCGAATACCTTGGGGTCTCTTCTTTCCAAAATGGGGTCACTTGTGGGGTAGTTATACTGCCCTGGCATTCTAGGGGCCCAAATGTGTGGTAAGGAGTTTGAAATCAAATTCTGTAAAAAATGACCTGTGAAATCCGAAAGGTGCTCTTTGGAATATGGGCCCCTTTGCCCACCTAGGCTGCAAAAAAGTGTCACACATCTGGTATCTCCGTACTCAGGAGAAGTTGGGGAATGTGTTTTGGGGTGTCATTTTACATATACCCATGCTGGGTGAGAGAAATATCTTGGCAAAAGACAACTTTTCCCATTTTTTTATACAAAGTTGGCATTTGACCAAGATATTTATCTCACCCAGCATGGGTATATGTAAAAAGACACCCCAAAACACATTCCTCAACTTCTCCTGAATACAGAGATACCAGATGTGTGACACTTTTTTGCAGCCTAGGTGGGCAAAGGGGCCCACATTCCAAAGAGCACCTTTCGGATTTCACAGGTCATTTTTTACTGAATTTGATTTCAAACTCCTTACCACACATTTGGGCCCCTAGAATGCCAGGGCAGTATAACTACCCCACAAGTGACCCCATTTTGGAAAGAAGAGACCCCAAGGTATTCGCTGACGGGCATAGTGAGTTCATGGAAGTTTTTATTTTTTGTCACAAGTTAGTGGAATATGAGACTTTGTTTGAAAAAAAAAAAAAATCATCATTTTCCACTAACTTGTGACAAAAAATAAAAAATTCTAGGAACTCACCATGCCCCTCACGGAATACCTTGGGGTGTCTTCTTTCCAAAATGGGGTCACTTGTGGGGTAGTTATACTGCCCTGGCATTCTAGGGGCCCAAATGTGTGGTAAGGAGTTTGAAATCAAATTCTGTAAAAAATGACCTGTGAAATCCGAAAGGTGCTCTTTGGAATATGGGCCCCTTTGCCCACCTAGGCTGCAAAAAAGTGTCACACATCTGGTATCTCTGTATTCAGGAGAAGTTGAGGAATGTGTTTTGGGGTGTCTTTTTACATATACCCATGTTGGGTGAGATAAATATCTTGGTCAAATGCCAACTTTGTATAAAAAAATGGGAAAAGTTGTCTTTTGCCAAGATATTTCTCTCACCCAGCATGGGTATATGTAAAATGACACCCCAAAACACATTCCCCACCTTCTCCTGAGTACGGAGATACCAGATGTGTGACACTTTTTTGCAGCCTAGGTGGGCAAAGGGGCCCATATTCCAAAGAGCACCTTTCGGATTTCACAGGTCATTTTTTACAGAATTTGATTTCAAACTCCTTACCACACATTTGGGCCCCTAGAATGCCAGGGCAGTATAACTACCCCACAAGTGACCCGATTTTGGAAAGAAGACATCCCAAGGTATTCCGTGAGGGGCATGGCGAGTTCCTCGAATTTTTTATTTTTTGTCACAAGTTAGTGGAAAATGATGATTTTTTTTTTTTTTTATACAAAGTCTCATATTCCACTAACTTGTGACAAAAAATAAAAACTTCCATGAACTCACTATGCCCATCAGCGAATACCTTGGGGTCTCTTCTTTCCAAAATGGGGTCACTTGTGGGGTAGTTATACTGCCCTAGCATTCTAGGGGCCCAAATGTGTGGTAAGGAGTTTGAAATCAAATTCTGTAAAAAATGACCTGTGAAATCCGAAAGGTGCTCTTTGGAATATGGGCCCCTTTGCCCACCTAGACTGCAAAAAAGTGTCACACATCTGGTATCTCTGTATTCAGGAGAAGTTGAGGAATGTGTTTTGGGGTGTCTTTTTACATATACCCATGCTGGGTGAGATAAATATCTTGGTCAAATGCCAACTTTGTATAAAAAAATGGGAAAAGTTGTCTTTTGCCAAGATATTTCTCTCACCCAGCATGGGTATATGTAAAATGACACCCCAAAACACATTCCCCACCTTCTCCTGAGTACGGAGATACCAGATGTGTGACACTTTTTTGCAGCCTAGGTGGGCAAAGGGGCCCATATTCCAAAGAGCACCTTTCGGATTTCACAGGTCATTTTTTACAGAATTTGATTTCAAACTCCTTACCACACATCTGGGCCCCTAGAATGCCAGGGCAGTATAACTACCCCACAAGTGACCCCATTTTGGAAAGAAGAGACCCCAAGGTATTCGCTGATGGGCATAGTGAGTTCATAGAACTTTTTATTTTTTGTCACAAGTTAGTGGAATATGAGACTTTGTAAGAAAAAAATAAATAAATAAAAATCATCATTTTCCGCTAACTTGTGACAAAAAATAAAAAGTTCTATGAGCTCACTATGCCCATCAGCGAATACCTTAGGGTGTGTACTTTCCGAAATGGGGTCATTTGTGGGGTGTTTGTACTGTCTGGGCATTGTAGAACCTCAGGAAACATGACAGGTGCTCAGAAAGTCAGAGCTGCTTCAAAAAGCGGAAATTCACATTTTTGTACCATAGTTTGTAAACGCTATAACTTTTACCCAAACCATTTTTTTTTTTTACCCAAACATTTTTTTTTTATCAAAGACATGTAGAACAATAAATTTAGAGCAAAATTTATATATGGATCTCGTTTTTTTTGCAAAATTTTACAACTGAAAGTGAAAAATGTCATTTTTTTGCAAAAAAATCGTTAAATTTCGATTAATAACAAAAAAAGTAAAAATGTCAGCAGCAATGAAATACCACCAAATGAAAGCTCTATTAGTGAGAAGAAAAGGAGGTAAAATTCATTTGGGTGGTAAGTTGCATGACCGAGCAATAAACGATGAAAGTAGTGTAGGTCAGAAGTGTAAAAAGTGGCCTGGTCTTTCAGGGTGTTTAAGCACTGGGGGCTGAGGTGGTTAAAGGCCGTTTTCCATTCATCCCCCTCTCTGACCCTGACCAGGTTGTACGCGCCTCTCAAATCCAATTTGGAAAACACCTTGGCCCCAACAATTTGGTTGAAGAGGTCCGGGATCAGAGAAAGGGGATAGGGATCGCGAATCGTGATACGGTTCAGCTCCCTAAAATCTAGGCAAGGTCTCAGAGAGCCATCCTTTTTTTTTAACAAAAAAAAAACCCGCGGCCACAGGTGACTTTGAGGGACGAATATGCCCCTTCTCGAGACTCTTGGAGATATAAGTTCGCATTGCGATTCTTTCCGGTTGTGAGAGATTGTAGAGGCGTGCTTTTGGCAGCTTGGCGCCGGGAATGAGGTTAATGGGACAGTTAAACTCCCGGTGAGGAGGTAGCTCCTGAACACCGCTCTCGGAAAACACGTCCGAGAAATCAGAGAGAAATGATGGCACAGTTTTAGTAGACACCTCTGCAAAAGTCGCTGTGAGACAATTCTCTCTACAAAAGTCACTCCACTCATTTATTTGCCTTCCTTGCCAATCAATAGTGGGGTTATGTCTAGTGAGCCAGGGTAACCCCAAAACTAGAGGAGAAGGCAATCCGTTAAGGACAAAACAAGATATATCCTCCACATGAGTGTCACCTACAGCTAGCCGGATATTGTGAACAATGCCCTTCAGAGATCTCTGTGAGAGTGGAGCAGAGTCAATAGCAAAAACAGGTATATCCTTTTCTAATGTGCAAACCTGAAAACCATGCATGGCTACAAATTGAGTGTCAATAAGATTGACGGCCACTCCACTATCGACAAAAATCTCACAAGAAATGACTTTGCTCTCTAGCGCCACCCTGGCAGACAGGAGAAAACGGGAACTGCAGGTCAGAGGAAAAGCATCAATTCCTACATCAACTTTGCCCAAAGTAGCAGATGAAGCAGAATTTGATGATTTACCTTTTGAGGTTTTTCTCTTATTATCGCTCTTAGTACAGTTCAAGAATCTCCTAGAGGGACAAACATTTGCCAAATGACCTATGCCCCCACAACAAAAACACACCATACTCTGAGGACTAAATCCTCTTTTATCAGGGGCAAGTCGACCTAGCTGCATGGGCTCCTCCTCAGAGGGGAGCGAGACAGGATGAGGCCCCTGCACACTGAATGAGTCCGCACCACTGCCCCTAGACTGACAATGGCTGGACAGAGAGGTCTCGTTTCTTTCTCTTAGACCCCTGTCAAGGCGTACCGCCAATGACATGGCAGACTCTAAGGACGTTGGTCTCTCATGGAAAGCAAACGCATCTTTCAATCTCTCTGAGAGACCATGACAGAACTGACTCCGGAGTGCAGCATCATTCCAACCCGAATCAGCTGCCCATCTCCGAAATTCAGAACAATAAAGCTCCGCAGACAGTTTGTTCTGGCATAAAACACGTAAGTTAGATTCGGCCAGAGCAACACGATCCGGGTCATCATAAATCTGCCCCAGGGCCACAAAAAATCTTTCCACGGATCGAAGGGAGGGATCCCCTGATGGCAGCGAAAAAGCCCAAGTCTGAGCATTACCCCTGAGCAGGGAGATGACAATCCTCACCCTCTGCTCCTCCTTACCAGAGGAGTGGGGACACAAGCAAAAATGGAGTTTGCATGCCTCTCTGAAGCGAACAAAATTCTCACTGCCCCCGGAGAACGTTTCCGGAAGTGAGACCTTTGGCTCACAACAGACTCCATGAGCCGGAGCAAAGCCCAATGCTTGAAGCTGAGTCATAGATTGACGGAGATCCGCTACTTCCAAAGAAAGACCCTGCATGCGGTCAACCAGGCCAGAAAGCGGATCCATGTCAAAAAAGGACGGTTTTGGTGGATTATAATGTCACGGCTGTATGTGAGCAACAATAGTATACACAGTAAAAGAGCTACTGACCGGACCCAAACTAGGGAGGATAAAGGGTGACCCCTGTCAGACCCTCAAAGCTCTCCCTATTCTGCTAAAGCACATGCCCGGATCCAAATGGCGGAACGAGGCATGCCCACGTGCCTAAGACTGATGACCACTGTAACCCCTACAATAGTGGAAGGGGCACGGCCACCGGTGCCCTACTCAGTATATGGAGGGAACCGTGGCCACCTCAGATCCAGTCAGAAAATAATCAGGTACACAACAATGTCTGTACACTTAGCTGAAGGTGTTGCGCCGCAAAGAAGACGGATTCAAGGACAGCTGGCAATATCCGGAGTGCTTGCTGCAGCAGAACACAGGTCCAGTGAACTGATAGCTACAAGTGAAGATACTAAAGCAAGAGCTACAACTGAAATGAGAACTATAATCCACGCCCTACAATAGGAGGAGGGGTGATATAAAGAGAGGGAAATCAAACGCATGAGGAACAGCTGGGAGGAAGGAAACCAAAAGTAAACAGAGCAGTGAGAACTCCTCCCAGCTCTAGTAGTGACATCATCACAGGGGTGGAGAAACAGAGCTGTGAGAACGTCCCAAAGCTCTGGTAGTGACAGGTGGTCACTAAGGGGTTAATGATGCAATAGTCAAGCTAGGTTTAATTCCATGGAACTGTTGGAGATAGCTGACTACAAGTGCCCCTGAAGTCAGGCCCCTGCTGATTAGACCCTTATCCTGTTGATGGCCGATCACTTTCAACTGTTTTATTAAAGGGGTTGCGCAATGCAAAGATATTGATGACCTATCCTCAGATCAGTGGGGATCTGACTTACAGCATTCCCACCGATCAGCTGTCTGAAAGGGTAGCAGAGTTCTTGTGAGCGCTGCTTTTGCTTCAAAGTTACCTATGCACCGTCTCTTTTAAAAAGGTGGCACATTATAATCACAACTGCTCATTTCATTCACTTAAATGTAATTGCACTGCATCACTGCCATGAGCAAGACGATGTGCAGCTAATATTGAAACTGAAAACGTGCTAGCATGAGCACCACTACCCCTTCAAACAGCTGACTGGAGGGATGCCAGGGGTCAGACCCCCTCAGATCTGATATTGATATCCTATCCGGGGGATACTGTAGGCCATGAATATTAAACCACTGCACAACCCCTCAAAGTACTATGTGTAAAGCAGTTTTTATTATCTTTCTACATATGCTAGAGATACAGTAGATTAGATAGATAGATAGATAGATAGATAGATAGATAGATATTAGATAGATAGATAGATAGATAGATAGATACCTGTAGATAGATAGATAGATAGATAGATAGATAGATAGATAGATAGATAGATAGATAGATAGATATTAGATAGATAGATAGATAGATAGATAGATAGATAGATACCGATAGATAGATAGATAGATAGATAGATAGATAGATAGATAGATAGATAGATAGATAGATATTAGATAGATAGATAGATAGATAGATAGATACCTGTAGATAGATAGATAGATAGATAGATAGATAGATAGATAGATAGATAGATAGATAGATAGATAGATAGATAATTGAAATGCTGTTAATATGAGATTTAGGGAGCATTCACACGAACGTGTTTTTCTTCCGTGTCCGTTCCGCGTCCGTTCCGCAATTTTGACGGACAATGCATGGACCTATTCATTTCTATGGGTCCGTGAAAATTGCGGTATGCCTTTTTATTCTCATCCGTGTGCTGTCCGTTCCGTGTCCGTTCCGTGTGTCCGTTCCTTTTTTTTTTAGAACATGTCCTATACTTGGCCGCAAATCGCGGTCCGTGGCCCCATAGAAAGTCATTGGGTCCCTGAAAAACGGATAGCACACGGAAATGCATCCGTGTGTCATCCGTTTTTAACGGACCCCTGGACTGATAACATTCTAGAAAACCCCATTTCAGTCCCATTTCAGTTTTTTGCGGACAGTGAAAAACGGATGACACACGGAAGCACCACGTCCGTATTAGACGGACTTGAGGAATGGAAAAGGAAAGATAACTGAAGACATACGGAACACACGGATCCGTGATTTACGGACCGCAAAACCAACACGGTCGTGTGAATGCTCCCTAAGGGACCAAAAATACTGAATAAACATATATTCTGGATTATACATCTATGATATATCAGCCTATATCATGGGCTGTTAACTCAGAAACTACAATTAAATTAAAGGAAAATTAAATACAGAAAAATAGGCCATAGAACATCCATATGAACAGAGCATATAGGGGTCATTGGCGATCAGAAATACGCCTATATTAGGTGTATTTCTGGTGCAAACTGCAGCGCTAAGGTTCTTTGCGCCACAATCTGCGACATTTCTCCGCTCACACCATGTCTAAAAAATGAGGCATGGCGTGGGTGGGGAAGGAGGTGGGCCAGCAGGCCTGTCTCATTTATTATTTGCTACCATGTTTTGGGTGTAAAAAATCGTCTAAATGTAAGACCGCTAAGATAAGAAGCTGGCTTACATTTAGACCAGTGCTGGATGTGAAGTTATGTAGAGACGCCGGTCTTAATAAGCCCCTGCGCTGGCGGTGGATCTGCCAAAGTTATGTAGAGGCGCCTGTACATAACTTTGGCGGATCCACCACCAGCGCAGGGGCTTATTAATAAATGACCCCCAAAGTGTCTAGATAAACAATGTATAGAGAATCTAGAAGAAGTATACAGCATCTTTATAAAGCACACAGTGATAGATCTGGAGTACTGGATGTATGCTCAGTATAGAATAACCCATTTACTCATAACTGATGAGGACCTGTGGAAAATCACAATCAAATGTTATTACAATCGGCCACATTCTCTTTTTATCAGCAGAATGTCCCAGCTGATTGTCTTTCTACCTTAGAATAATGAAATCTGTGATGCTCAGTACAGCAGCTCCTTATACACGGTACAATGTAATACTTTTGATTGCACTATAATCGCATTGCTGCAAAATTCAGTCTATGTGAATAATTTTGCTAAACTGGGGAAATGTTGCAGTAAGAGCATCTTAGTGAGAATTAAATTACTTGCAATGAGTTGTGAAATGGTATTTTTGCAATTCAGCAATAACGGTCCATCTGGTTAACTGGATGGATACTGGAAAGAAATGTTTGCAGATTTTTAACTGTTGGATACACACAGTGTATTCTCGAGTGATTTGATTTAATTCTGTACATTTATTTAGCTTGCTACTATAATGTTTGGGATGTAGATTTTATTTATATAAACTATACATTTGTTTGGTATAAATATCTAACTTGTTATACTGTACTTATACTGCATCACAAGCTGCTAACAGAAAAACTGGGCATACGGTCTCCAAATTAAAATCAAATACAATTCCCAGATATTAACAGTGGGACTGGAGTTATAAATGCCTGGTATATATTATCACACTCAGTGTATACATCATGCACATATATACTGTCATACAGTTTTTAGACAGTGCATACAGCATCTACATAAATAATGCATTTATTGACCAGAAAAACACAGAATATATCAGGAGACAGCATCATGTAGGGTCTATATGCGTGGATAGATAGATAGATAGATAGATAGATAGATAGATAGATAGATAGATAGATAGATAGATAGATAGATAGATAGATAGCACGTGTATACATAGTATATACAGCACAGATGAACAGTGAATATAAATCAAAAGCTATCAGTGTTCACATACATATTGTATATTGTATCCAGATAATTAGTGTGTACAACAACCAAACAGTGTTAAACTCTTTCAGAGATATTTTTTTTTGATGACCTATGCTCTGGATAGGGACGCATCCCTTTATTCTCTGGATCATAGGGATCCCAGAGGTCAAACCCCCATGATAACAAAGTAATGACATATTCTAGCAATATACTGCCGTGCCATATTATATGATGGGAATACTCCTTTAGGGTCCATTCACATGTCTGCAGTATTTTGCGGATCCGGGCCGGCCCCCCAATAGAAATGCCTATTCTTGTCCGCAGCTGCGGACAAGAATAGGACATGTTCTATTTTTTGGCGGAGCCGCGGACCGGAAGTGTGCTGTCCGCATCTTTTCCGTCCCCATTGAAAATGAATGGGTCCGCACCCGTTCCGCATAATTGCGGAACGGATCCGGACCCAAAGTGCGGACATGTGAATAGACCCTTAATAGCAGCCATAGACACAGTGCTATATGATGCTCGAACAAATTGTGCATATACTGTAGTTCAAACAGTGTCATAATACAGAATTCAGTGAAATAGAACACAAAGGGGAAAAATATTATTACTTCCCTAAATTTAGACAGGGGAAACAAAAGATGTACCAAATGTATCAGTTTCTCGCACTGTGTTATAGATTTGGTGCATCTTGCTACCATAGATACGGTAGGTGTTAGGACGTACTAAAGTCACTATTCAGCCCAAAGCCAATGTACCCCAAAACTGCTACTGTAACACCCCAGAGTGGTGTTACCACTACTTTACCCTGCTACTGTCTTTAATGGTCTGACATCATGTCATCTTATGACGTGATATAGGGGCCCTGAGGGACAGCACGTTGCAATTTTGGCATCACGAACAGGATTTACTTTTGTGCCTTTGCGCTACAGGCCTACAGATTTGACAGAAAACCCCCTGAAAACTTACTTTGCTGCATTTTTTCCGGATTAACAGGCGCTGGATTGTGCGCGCCGGCAACAGAGGGGTTAATCCTCCATCTTTGCCAGTGATGGCGTATGTTCTTCTTGTACCACAAGAGCGGGAAAACAGGGAACACCCCAGCCCAAGAGTGGGAAATGACAGCCCTGCCCGCCGGGAACTGCACAGTCTAAGTGCAGAGAGTGAAGACTCCGCCCTCAAGACCCTGCCACCCATCACCAGTTGGTTTCAGCCAGCAAGAGGAAGACAAAATGGTGCGTCCGCCTAGTCCTAACTGGGGAGAGATGGTGTGGGGCAGTGACACCGAAGTAGAGGTTGCCCCTGAAGAAGTGAGGGTCTCACAAGTAAAGCAGAACCCAGGGAGAAGGCCCGAGGTATCCGCCGTATCGGCTGGTGTGACGAAGGTGGCTGGAGCATCCACTCTGCCGCCCAGGAAGAGCCAGCCTGCTGCCCAGCTGAACCCCATGGTTCCATTGGAGGTCACAGCTCATGCCCAGACAATGTGGGTGTCACGGTACCTCCTGTGACAGAGGTTAGAAGATCAGAGAGACTGACTGCACGTGAGGTTAACTGACAGTCTCTTGATTCTCAGTGTTGTTGTTTTGTATTCGTGATATTATCAACCGCCTAAAAAAATGCCATTTTGTTTGTTTCAGTGCAGCGATGGATACTATTTCTGCGCTGGTCGGACAACTCCAGGGGCTCTCTCTGGAGGTAGCTGACCTGCGCACAACCGTCTTACAGATCTAGAGACCACAGGCCGCTGGTTCCGATAGCGGGAACCAGGCCTGCCCTGAACCTAAGGTGGCTCTTACGGACAGATTTTCCGGGGGAAGTGACAATTTTAGTCGGTTCAGGGAGTCGTGCAAATTCACGCTCTTCTGGGGACGAGAGTCAAAGAGTGTGTATAATGATTTCTTTGCTAAAAGGTGACACTCAGTCTTGGGCTTTTTCATTGTTGATCGGATCACAGTCCTTCCGGTTGGTAGAATAATTTTTAAGAGCTCTAGGGCTTATCTATAATGACCTAGATTGGATCTCCCTGGCCGAGACAAAGTTGTGTGGCTTACGGCAGGGAGGGCGTTCTGTGGAGACCTATTGCTCTGAATTTAGGAGATGGGCTACGGATACGAAGTGGAATGATCCAGCTCTCCGTAGTCAATTCTGTCAAGGGCTATCCGAGTCATTGGAGGCGGCTATGTCCCTTGCTGTACATATTGATAGACGACTAAGGGAGAGATCTAAGGTTCCTCTCACTCAGGACGTACTATCATATAAGGTAGCGGCCTCCTCCTCCTACTTTGGGTATAGAGACATTTGAGCACATGTCTGGTGATGAGCCAATGCAGCTGGGGAAAGCTACCCCTGGACCTTGCGATAAGAACTTTAGGCATAAGAAGAGATTCTGCTTTTTCTGTGGAAAAGGGGGACATTTTGTTAACGTATGTCCTTATGTTAAGCTTCAAGGTGAAAAAGAAAAAAAAATGTGTTTAGTCCTCATCTCATTCTTGGTGGTGTGGGTGGGGAATCTGAGAATTTACTTTTGTCATTTGAGGGTAGTACCTGATTTCTCCTGCCTGCCAAGGTGGCGCTAGACTCCAAAACTGTGGGAATTGAAGTATTTATTGACAGTGGGGCAGGGGTTAACCTAGTTGATGGTCAGTTTGTTCGTATGCATGGGTTGACAACAAGTGCATTGGACAAAAATATTTAGGTGTTTGCTATTGATTCCGCACCACTCACGCAAAAATGTTTACCACAAATGGTGCAGGACATTCGTTTAAAGGTGGGTGATTTTCATCAAGAATCCATTTTGTGTTTTGTACTAGAGGGTCTGCCTGCTCCCTTGGTGCTAGGTTTACCATGGTAAGAGCTCATTCAGACGGACGTATGCTGTACGCAAAAATGCGGATCTGTTTTTTTGCGGACAGTTCAGCATGTCTGCAAAAAAACGTATTGCATTCAGATTTTTTGCTGATCCATAGACTTTAATACGCCCATGTCCTGATTTTCACTGACAAGTACAGGACATGTTTCATTTTTTTGCTGAACCGTGCAATGGAAGAAACGGGACAGCATCTAATTTGCAAAAAAAACGGATCTTAAGCAAACATAATCCTACCATCGATTGGCAAGCCAGATAGATTCTTGATTGGAGTGATTATTGCATAGACAACTGTCTTAGCACGTCGCTTTCTGTTGTAACCACTAAAGTTATACCTTCATTTATTTCTGATTTTTAGTTACCTCCAGATCAGGAGTATGATTGCCCCGTCAACCTTATTCGCGGAGCTAGGTTGCCCAAGTCTCGGTTGTATAATCTTTCTGAACCCAAAAGGGTAGCCATGCGAGAATATATCACCGAGAGTTTGGCTAAAGGTCATATTAGACCATCCAAACCCCCAGTGGCTGCAGGGTTCTTCTTTGTTAAGAAAAAGGATGGAACTCTTAGGCCATGTTTGAACTTCCGTGAACTTAATCGCATTACTGTCTTTGATCCTTATCCCCTTTCTTTGATCCCAGATTTGTTCAATCAGATTGTCAGTGCCAAGGTGTTCTCTAAGTTGGATTTGAGGGGGGCATATAATCTGGTAAGAATCAAGGAGGGGGACGAATTGAAGACAGCCTTTAATACCCCTGAAGGTCATTTTGAGAATTTGGTCAAGCCTTTTGGGTTGACCAATGCTCCTGCGGTTTTTCAACACTTCATTAATGACATCTTTCATCATCTGGTGGGCAGGTTTGTTGTGGTGTATCTGGAGGATATACTAATTTATTCTCCAGACAGGGAAACTCATCAGGATCACGTGAGACAAGTGTTACAGATCCTAATAGAGAATACATTTTATGCTAAGATGGAGAAGTGTGTATTTGCAGTTCCAGAAGTGCAATTCCTGGGTTACCTATTCTCATCTTCAGGTTTTCGTATGGATACTGAAAAGGTCAGTGCTGTGTTGGACTGGGATCGACCCGAAAATCCAAAAGCGCTTATGCGATTTTTGGGGTTCACCAACTACTACCGTAAATGTATTTTATACTACTCAACTGTGGTCAAACCATTAACGAACATGACTAGGAAAGTTTTGGATGTCTCAGTTTGGTCTGATGCGGCATTACAAGCCTTTTCAGCAGTAAAGAAGTGTTTTGCTTCTGCACCTATTCTGGTGCAGCCCGATGTGTCTTGACCATTTATTGTGGAGGTTGACACATCCGAGGTAGGGGTAGGAGCAGTCTTGTCGCAAGGTCCTTCACCTAGTAAATAGCGCCTATGTGCTTTCTTCTCTAAGAAACTCTCGGCTGCTGAAACAAATTATGACGTAGGCAATAGAGAATTGCTGGCCATTAAGTTGGCTTTTGAGGAATGGCGTCATTGGTTGGAAGGAGTGATGCATCCTATTACGGTAATTACCGATCACAAAAATCTGGCTTACCTGTAGTCGGCTAAATGTCTAAACCCAAGACAAGATGGTCGTTTTTTTTACCAGATTTAATTTCATTGTCACCTATCACCCTGGGATTAAGAACGTCAAGGCAGAAGCTTTCCTGGGAGGGGGGGGGGGGTGATTCAGAACATCCTGCTCCTATCTTATCTGAAGGAGTAGTAATATCCGCCCTTTATCCCGACCTTGAGTCAGAGGTGTTGGAGGCCCAGGGAGATGCACCGGATTATTGTTCTCCAGGAAAGTTGCTTGTTCCTTCGGAATTGCAGCACAAGGTGTTCGAGGAACATCACTGTACTGTTCTTACAAGGCACCCTGGGAGCAGATCCACTGTCGATCTCATCTCTCATAGATTCTGGTGGCCGGGGTTGCGTAAATGTGTGGAAGGCTATGTGTCAGCCTGTAGTACTTGTGCACGTGCTAAGGTGACACATACTCGGCCTTCAGGATCTCTACTTCCGTTGTCCATCCCGTCCAGACCTTGGACTCATTTGTCCATGGACTTTATTACAGATTTGCTGATTTCCTCTGGAAAAACTGTGATTCTGGTGGCTGTTGATCGCTTCAGTAAAATGTCGCACTTTATAGCATTACCAGGGCTACCTAATGCTAAAACTCTCGCACAAGTGTTTGTTGACAACATCGTGAAGCTACATGGTATTCCCTCTGATGTGGTGTCTGATAGGGGGACTCAGTTTGTTTCCAGATTCTGGAAGGCGTTCTGCACTCGCTTAGCGGTACAATTGTCCTTCTCTTCGGCCTTTCACCCTCAGTTGAACGGATAGACTGAGCGCACTATCCAGAATCTAGAGACTTATCTGAGATGTTTTGACCCAGAGAATCAGGAGGAGTGGTCTTCTTTTTTGTCTTTGGCTGAGTTCGCCATAAATAACCATATGCAGGAGTCCACTGATAAGTCGCCGTATTTGGGGGCATATGGGTTCCATCCGCAGTTTGGCAAATTTTTTGGTACTGAGACTTCTGGTATCCCTGAAGAAGAAAGAGTTTCCTCTTCTTTGTCATCTATTTGGCAGAAAATTCAAACAATGGCAAAAAGTATAAACAAATGGCTGACAAGCGACGTATGAGTCTGGACCTGAGAGTAGGTGATTCTGTGTGGCTGTCCAAAAGAAAGATTAAGTTGAAAGTACCTTCTTGGAAGTTGGGCCCAAGGTTTATTGGTCCATATAAGATCTCTGCTATTATTAACCTGGTAGCCTTTCATCTTGAACTTCCGCAGGCTTTAAAGATTCATGCTTTCAACAAATCATTACTGAAGAGATATGTCGAACCTGCTGAACCGTCCTCCCTGTCACCCCTCCTGTCATAATGGACAGTAATCTTGAATTTCAGATCTCCAGGATAGTGGACTCCCGAATTCTCCTAGATCCCTCCAGTATCTCGTTCACTGGAAGGGTTACGGTCCAGAGGAGAGAATGTGGGTTCCAGCGACCGACGTTAATGCAAGTCGCCTTGTGATAGCCTTTCACAGGGCTAATCCAAATAAGGTCGGTCCTGGGTGTCCGGACATCACCCGTAGAAGGGGGGGTACTGTCACAGTACCTCCTGTGACAGAGGTTAAAAGATCTGAGAGACTGAGTGCACAATGAGGTTAACTGACAGTCTCTTGATTCTCAGTGTTGTTGTTTTGTAAAGACCACAACTCTTGTCAGGTGCAGCTTGTGGTCATTACTGCTTCTCTATTTAGTTTGGTCTCACACTTTATACCATGTGGTTGATATTCTCTGCTTGGATTTGGAAGAGTTGGTGTGTGGAGTGGAACTTTCCTGTGTTCCTGCTCATCCATTTTCTATAAGATAAGTTGTACTGCTCTTTGTATTTGGTTGTTCCCTTGTGCTTGTTGTTTCTAGGCCTCGTAGAGACGCTGGTTCGTTCACCTGGGAAGGAACCAGTAGTCTCATTCCCTGTCACTAACTCTAGGGCATTTCAGGGCTACTAGGGTTTAGGTTTTGATGTGTGTATTTTCCCACCTTCAGGGTCTATATATACTGACAGGAGTCAGGGCCAGATCTAGGGGTTTCCTAGGAGGTGACCATTCCCTTCTCCCTAGCCTTGAGGCCAAGTTGTCTTTCCCCTTCTGTTGTTATTCTGGTGTCCCTCCCCTCCCCATTATTCGTGACAGTGGGATTATAAGAAGGCTGTCAAGGACTGGGTGATTCAAGTCCTGGACCACCCACGGCCGGGGGATCTGCAACTGGAGAGATGCCGAGGGACGTCCTGTGGTTCTCCATTGAGTGCGGCAGTGGCTTCATGGCAGATGATGAAGACGGTAAGGAGATATTCGTAGGCTGCAGGTCTGTAAAGTGCCCCTATCTTCCCCAGACCCGCCATAGTCTGTATGCGGGCATTCACATGGAATGCACCCCCATGGGCTCCACTAAGGGACCATTTTCCACCAGGTCTGCAACGGCCACCTACTTTCCAGCTGGTATACCAGGTGACCACCGCCTTCTCCTACAACCTGACAGTTATTAACTATCAGTTACCGTGGAAGATGGCCAAGGGTTCCCGCGCTCCATCACCACCAATGAAGCATCACTTACTTCAACCCCTGCAGCCGGAGCTTCTAAGTGTCCCTGTTCCAACAAGATGTTCTGTTAGCCTCAAGCACGAAGTGGCTGCGGCCATAGCCAGTGTGATCAGCTGGTCAAAACCAGATGCCTCCACTAGAGGACAGTGGAGCTCCACCAGTGCAGCGTGTCTTGCTTACAAAAGGCAAGAGCGCCCTCTGATGTCCTTTAGCATCTCCAGCAGCGAGGAGGATTTCAGGTACTTCCTCTAAGGAGCTTCCCTTCTGAGGATTGAGAGAAAACATGAAAATCATGGACTAACCGGAGCCACATCTTAAACTACTTCTGAAGGGTGAGGACTTGTTGGCCATTTCTTTTTCTTCTGTTGCCCTTGTTTGGTCCTCATCTAGATGGACATGTTTGTCAGGACTCCCCACATCTGCAAAAATACCTCAAAGTTGCGCCTGACAGCGCCAATTCCTTTTTTCCCCCTTTTAAGCATCAAAAATTGCTGCTATTTTATGTCTTCAAATATTTTTTATGTCTTTGTCTTATGTATTTGCACTAGATTTGCATTATTGTGTTACCATTTCTGCAACGTTCAAGCATTTTTACTCATTGTCAGGACTCTATTATGGGTACCGCAATGTGACCTATTTTGCACTTATTGTATGGACTTTGGCAAAATAATGTAGTTAGACAGATAGCTAGCACCTTACTTCAATGCTCATATGGACTGCCTCTGAGGACGTTAATACTAATGGTCTTTTGTCACCTTGCGTTAGCTTAGAAAGCCTAGGCATGGTACTGTATTATTGCTACATAAGGGAGGCCAAGTGTTAAGTCACAAGCAGGTCTAACAATGTCAAGGGTAACCCTGCTACTGATGAATGTGTATGTCTAGATGTCTTAAAGGTATTGTGCGCTGCCTTAAGGAAAAATGTTTAGCTACCTGTTTAGTCATCAAGGTGATCGTGCTATAAGCTTTATTTAGACCTTGGTGCTTGTAAGGGAATACAGGATGAAGCCTTCCATTTGCGGGTGTCTCATAGTAACGTGGAAGGATTACAGTACATGACACCTCCACACTTCCAGTGGTACTAGGGCTCAGTATCCACAACGGGAGTATTTGAGTGCTTTGTGCAGTCCTTTTGGTTCTCTGGTTATTACCGAGAGGGACAACTGTGAATGGACACCCTACTCATATGGGCAGGAACCTAGTGCTAGGTCAGTCTATGTATGTATGTAATAGATAATAGTCTCATGCACCACTCTAATTTCCCCTTGGGTAACCTTAAAGCACATCCTAAGCGCAAGCCGAGGGCGGCTTGGTTTTAAGTAAGGGGGTAAGTAGCACCCCAGAGTAGTGTTACTACTTCTTCGCCCTGCTACAGTCTTTAATGGTCTGATATCATATCATCTTATGTATTTTTGTCCAGGTCCTCCACAATATGCATCTGTAATATTGTTATGTAACTGTTATAAATTAAATTTACCTCGTTCGCCAGCAGGTGGCAGCAAACACGGTAGAGCTATAGTTAGACAGAATGGAACTTACCATTCCATTCTAACCCCCTCTGGAGAGAAGTGGGCTAGCCCTACTTCCTGCAAAAAGGGTGGGGACCAGTTAGAAGTTAGTCTAATTTACCTCCAGCAAGGGGAAGGGTGTGTAGGGGCACGACTCTGCACACATGCCCATGACAGCCAGAGCACCCTAAGCTCTGCTGTCTTGGAGGCAGAAGCTTGAAGCATCAGAAGCCAAGAGCATAGTCCTCTGGCAGAAACTAAGTCAGACTAAGGAGAGAGTTGCAGCATAAAGAAGAAATCAAAGTCATTAAGCCAGCTTGTCAGTACAGAGAAAGAGAAAAAGCAGAGTTGAGTTTGCCTGCCAGTTCATGCTAAAGCCTGCTGGAACCAATACAAAGCCTGAAAACAGTTTGAAGAAACATTTATTCAAGTAAAGCTGCCATTGAACTTCATCTCAAGGTCTGGACTCAAGTTATTATTTCAAATCCCTCAATTATTCCCCCTATTTATTGCTTCGGAGCCAAAGCCTGGCATCCAGTAGTATCCAGGTAGGAGCACTGTGACACACTTAGAGAAATTTACACCACTCCGCATTCCTACTAAACCTAGGACGCGATATAGAGGGCCCTGGGGGAGGAGACCTGTTTCACTAGCAGCCTTCCAAAAACACTCTAGGTACCCCTAGATTCTTCACCAGAGATCACTGCAAAGCAGGATTGACTTGGCTGCTAGTGACCCAGGATATGTTTGTGGAGCTGATTACAGAATGATTGAGCAGGCACAAAAGTAGCAGACCAGGAAGGAAAAAAGTGAAGTCAGCTAACAGGGTCAAAAACACAAAAAATGCAGTACAGAAAAGGTAAATGCAGCAAGGGTTGATAACCAGGAAACAACATACACAATAAATGCAGGACACTAATGGTTAAACCATAGATTAGACAGGTCAGTACCCAGGTTAGTCAATATAAACAGGAAAAGCAGACACAAGCAAAAATCCAGAAACAAGCCAAAAGTCAGATCACCGGAAATATCAGCAAGAAGTCGCACAGTATAGAGCCTAGAATACTAACTGCAAACTCAGGTATGGTTGATAGGAGACAGATGTCTAAAACCCCCACCTAGCTCTGGGATTGGACACAGAGTCAGAAACCTGATTGGCTCGGTTTTCTGACAAGTCCAGCAGCCAGGACTTGTCTGGTAGGCAAAGCAACCCTCACAGCGCAACAATTCAGAGATGCAACGCGAACTCCTAACAACAGGTTAGATACTTTTCTCTTCCTTAAACCACTTCCTGTTAGTTTTTTTGTGCCAATTGAGCCACAATGCACAATGGGGCATTTAATATAGCAAATGTCCCCCACAATAATGAACCATCTCATGAAAACATCAGACTCCCTCACCAGCATAAAAACTAATGTTTTAAGCAATATCTGTCACGGCTGTGTGACGGTCTTGGTGTGGTGCGGCGTGACACGTTGCCGTGCATGCTATTGCCAGGGGCAACGTGTGGTTATTTGCATGGGTGTGATCTGCTCCTGTTTACCCTGTTCCTTCCCTGGCTGGGGTGTGAGGGGTTAACCACCTGGCTGGGTGTGGTCACAAGGTGTTTCTTATACCTGTGGCTGGAAGCCAGGAGTCAGTTGTACTCCAGCCTTGGTGTGTGCTGGAGTTATGCTCCTGGTCTGGATTTGCCATCTTCCAGTGTGAGGGCCTCCTAGTGGGACATCAATGTCATCCCAATGTTTCCCCATGTAACCTTCCCTTCCTAGTATGTTTCTATGTGTGATGTCTAGTCATTGTTACATGTCTGTTGGTGTTTGTTGTCCAGCATGTTTGCTAGACATCCCCCTGTCTATCTGTTGTTGCCTCCGGAAAAGGGGTGTCAGGGTTCTCCGGAGGGGGAACCACTAGTCAGTGTGCAGCTCTGGCAGGGGCCGACATGCATCCTGTCTGCATGGGGCTCCGGTTGTCGTTGTTGCCGCGGCAGGTAAGTACGTGTTGTTTCTGGTCATCAATATAAATCGTTGCACAACCCCATTAATATTGATTAACTATCCTCAGGATAGTTAATCAATATCATATTTTCAAGGGTCAGACTCCCAGCACCCCTGGTAATCAGCTGTTTGAAGGGGTTGCGGTGCTCATTGAATGGGACGGGCAATTTTAATTCGCCTGCGCAGGTATTCTTTGAAGAGGATGCAATGCAGCTACCCCTTCAAACAGCTGATTGACAGGGATGCTTGGAGTCAGACCCCCACTGATCTGATATTGATTACCTATCCTGAGGACAGGTCATCAATATGAATCCAATGCACAATGCCAATAAAAAGTGCACTGGCATAAGCTGCATCAAATGCATAAGCCTCTTAATAAATTTGACGCATCTTCTGGCTTTCCGAGTGCCAGAAACTGAAATCTACACCAGCTAAGAGCTAGTTGAGATTCTAGTTCAGTTTCTGGCATAAATTACAGTAAATCCGATGTGCCGCAGTAGACCATCCAGCTCCAGCTAAGCCCCATTATTTTTCTTGCCACTTTCAAAGAGTCAAGAACCTCAAAAAGTCACATAGCAAAAATATATGGCGTCCACTATAATCTGTAACTTTTTCGGTCACTATTGTAGAGTAAAAACATTGATAAAACCTTTCCTATGTCTCTGTTAGAAACAACAAGCAAGAATAACAAGGTTAAACTAAGCAGGCAGACAATCAAGTCAATAAATATATGCATACATTTCAAATCTTTAAGCCGGAAATTCTACTCATAATATTAATTAACTACTGGAGGAGGCACCATCCAACATTTTAATGTGTTTCTTTTTAAAATCCATCAGGTCGGGGTAATGAAAGTTTTATGAGAGCGGCTGATGAGGTATTTATTAGATGCATTTGCTCAATGGTGTTTATTTGTCACTGTGATGTCAATAAGATTTACCACATCGTGTTGTCGTTCTCATATGGTCTTTTACTTTAGTGCTGAAAGGGTAGCAGAGCAAGTCTGAGCTCCCCCTGGGGCCAAAACAGAAGAATAAAAACAGCAAAACATTTGCATCTATTTAAGAATCCTGGTTCTAAGAGTTCCATCAGAGAAGGAAAAAATATATGTATCTCCAGGTTAAACAGAGCTGTTCGGAAAACTTTGAAGGCAGCAAAAGTCTTGAGGCAGATATTTATTGTCAAAAATGACCCAGGAATTCATGCCTTACTGATTAAAAAGACAAAAGTCTAAGATGGCTATAATATTTTGCATTTTTCCTTTTGCCGTTTGCTATTGAACATCATCTTAGGTGGCTGAAGAACCAATTTCATGTGTCTACTGTAGGAAGGAATGAACTGAGCCAAGGGCGAAAATAAAATTATACAAATGTTATTATAGACTAGCCTGCTCCTGTCCTAGTTTAATTCACAATTTGCCGCTGTGGGCTGTGCTTCTGGCCTTTGCCTTCCTGAATAAATCAACATTTGCTTACATCTAAATTATAAGGGGCGCATGTGACTTTGTTTATTGCATAAATTATACACAAGGGTGATGGATTAACCCTTCACGTGCTGCTGGAAGCAAAGCAAATGGCACACAACCGCTTGCTTGGTTTACAGCAGCTAGCCTAGAAAACCTGATCATTTTAATACTGGGTTTTGTATATATGTTCCATTCATGATTTGCTTTGTATCATCTTGCAAAAATAGTCTACACATTCTATGAAAGAGATATTCCCATTAGTGTTCAACGAATCGAAGTTAACGAAGTAGACTTCAATCCGAATTTCAGGAAAAATTTGATTCTCCGCAAAGCCGCAAATTTGTGGTAACGAATCGATTTTTACTGAAATGGTGGTAAAAAAAAAACATACTTACCTCATCCATTTGAGCGTGAAGAGGGAGGCTGCTGCATGAAGATCCCGCGCAAAATCTCGTATGACATCTCCACGCCATCCGATGTGATCACTTCATCACGCGCTGCACAAGATTTCACATTTTCAAGTAAGATTGCCACAGCGGCCTCTTTGTGCTCAAATGGATGAGGCAAGTACAATTTAATTTTACATTTTTTTAATAATAACCACTAAAATGCTTTAATATTGTTTTTTAGATGCCATGATCAGCGATAAACTCAGCATCTGAGGGGTTCAATGATGGGGGTGGCGGAATTGCCATTCCCAGTTATTGCACCTGGTACCTGGTACAAAAATTGCACTTCGTGATGAAGTAATTTGTCTTAAAGTGAATTTTTTTGTAAAATAAGCGAAGCAGCCGAATAGAATTTTTAAGAACTTTGCTCATCTCTAATTTCCATTTTAAAGGGGTTTTCAAATTATTTTATACTGATGACCTATTCTCAGGATAAGCCATCAGTATCTGATCATGGGGGTCTGACACTCAGCACCTTTGCCTATCAGTTGTTTGAGCCGCTTACCATGTACAGTGCCATCCATTGGATAGTGGCTGTGCTTGGTATTGCAGCTCAGCTCTCTTGACTAAAATGGGACTGAGCTGCGCCTAGGTCATGTGACTGATAAATGTGATGTCACTGGCCTAGGAAGAGACAGTGTCACTCGGAGGGGTGGCGGGAGTCAGACCCCCACTGATCAGATACTGATGACCTATCCTGAGAATAGGTCATCAGTATAAAACACTCGGACAACCCCTTTTAGGCACGTATGGTATATCCACAGGAGATGCTATAGGTGCCTTATAGGTGCAGGTTCCTGTCATACTCGCAGGGCCGGCGTCAGCACCCAGCACACCCAGGCAAGTGCTGGGGCCCCCTGTGCCTGGGGGGGCCCACTCTGCCCGCTCACTCCTGCAGCTGTGTCCTGGTCTTCATAAACTGCCTGTTCGGAATTTTAGGGCAGCTTACCCCAGTAATGCAGACAATTTTCGCCATGTGCACTGCTGAGGTGGGAAGCCCTAGGACTCAGAACAGGGTAGATGGAGTTTCCTACTGGGCTAAAGGACCTTCCTGATGTCATCCGCCCATGTGACCAGTGGGGGAGGAGCCGGAGGAGCAGAGAGCTGTGTTCATGTATGGAGAAGAGCCAGGCTGGAATGTGGTGAGGCTTAGCTGTGTGTGTGTGTCTGTGTGTGTGTGTGTGTGTGCTCCTGTGTGTGTGTCTGTCCCTGTGTATGTGTCTGTCCCTGTGTGTGTGTCTAAGGCATTGCTTAGACTCCATACTACAGTCTAGCCAGTGCCTAATGGGTTACAGTTTAGACCACCTTCTGGTACATTTTAATAATTCCTTTTTAAACCGCACTCCATGTCCCCTCAGTAATGGGAATCAGTGGGAGACATATTAGAAGGTCACAAAAGGTTGGAGCATAACTAAAGGTGGAATTCCCTTTTAATGTCTCCTAAAGGTCACCACACACATTAGATAGAAGTTGGTTGACGATCTCACCATTCAGGGCCGGTACAAGGCAGGGGCCGAAGGAGCAGGTGCCCTGGGCGCTACCATTTGCGGACAGGAGGAGGGCGCAGGTGAAGTGCCAGCAGCAGTGGCGTCGCCAGGGGGGGGCCAGAGGGGGCCACGGCCCCCCCTACATCATGCTGTGCCCCCCCATGTGCCCCCCCAACTAAAATGACCCCCCCCCCCCCCCCAAGTGAGCAGCCGCCGCCGGGCACAGGGAGATGAGCGCTTCCATTGCGCTCATCTCCATTGTAAACTGTCTGTGCCAGCGGAGGGGGAGGGAGAGGCGTGTCCCTTCCCTTTCCTCTGATAGGCTGCAGGCAGGCACCGAAGTGGAGGAGAGGCCCCGCCCCCTAATTACTCCTGTTTACCTTTCTAAAGCTAAAGGACCTTTGATGATGTCATCACAGGTCCTGTAAGGGAACTGCACAGTGTAAAGTGTAGTTCCCAGGTTAGAACAGTGCATCTGCCAGGACCTGTGATGACATCATCTTCAACATCACAGGTCCTGCAGAATCTAGCAAAGGAACTGCACCAAAAATGGTGTAGTTCCTAGGTTTCAAAGGTACATCTGCCAGGACCTGTGATGACATCATCACAGGTCCTTCAACCCCTAACAGCAAGTATTAAAAGTTCACAAGCAGCTCTGTATTGATCCATACAGACTGGAATGGAGAGGTAAGAGGAGGTCCTCCACTTCATCATTTACCCCCCCCCCCTCCATGCCCTGTTTTTACTCATTGCTCACTCATGTATACTACTTCAGACAGTTACCACTACCTCATGTACCTCACAGTGACTATAATGCATAACTGACCACATATTTCTATAAACACTGCATCTACAGTATTATACCTTCTATGTGTCACATCAATACACTGCTCTGTATATATATATATATATATATATATACACACACATACATGCACACACACTGCATATATTACACAGTATTATACATGCAATATGTACAGATATATAGTATATACCGCAGTGCACTGATATGTGAGGTATGAGGTATAATAGATGCTGTGTGTACAGATATCAGTACACTTCTGTATATACTATATATGTGAGGTACGAGGTATAATAGATGCAGTGTGTACAGATATATAGTATATACAGCAGTGTACTGATATGTGAGGTACGAGGTGTCAATACACTGCTGTATTTACTATATACCTGTACACACTGCATCTATTATACCTCGTACCTCACATATTACACTACTGTATATACTGTATACACTGCATATATTATACCCCGTACCTCACATATCAGTACACTGCTGTATATACTATATACCTGTACACACTGCATCTATTATACCCTGTACCTCACATATCAGAACACTAGGGAATATACTATATACCTGTACACACTGCATCTATTATACCGCGTACCTCACATAACTGTACACTGCTGTATATAATATACATCTGCATCTATTATACCTCTTTTGTGTGCCAGGGCTGTTTTGTAATCCCATTCCGGCCCTGATGGCATAAATTATAAAACGCAGCAGCAAGAATAGTTCATGGAACAAAGGGAGGGGCTATAAAAGGGGAATGGGGGCCCAATTTAGATTCCTGCTATGGGGCCCAGTGATTTTTATGTACGCCCCTGGCTGCAGGCACTAGGCCGGCAGCCTATCAGAGGCCGGCGCAATGACATCATCGTGCCGCCTGAGCCTTACATTACAGCGTGGGACACAGGAAGAGGCTGCATCGCATCGCTGACACTTAGGTTTTTTTTTTTTTACAATAGTGTTACTGGCACATTAGGGGGGCTTATTACAAAACTGGCACATGATGATGGGGGGGACTTTATACTGGCACATGATGATGGGGGGGAACTTTATAGTGTCTGTGACTTTCAAAGTCCCACAGTCCTTTGTTCTATTGCTTTAAGTATATTCTTGTTTTGAAACAACATTGATTCTTTCTTTCTTCTAAGTTTGCCATCTTCGCCCTGGGCACCAAATGGCCTTGTCCCAGCCCTGTCACCATTGCATAAGTGTTTGTCCATATGTGTGTGTCTGTTCCCCTGTGTGTGTCCCTGTGTGTCCCTGTGTGTCCCTGTGTGTCCCTGTGTGTCCCTGTGTGTGTGTGTGTGTGTGTGTCTGTGTGTGTGTGTGTGTCCCTGTGTGTGTGTCCCTGTGTGTGTGTGTGTCCCTGTGTGTGTGTGTGTGTCCCTGTGTGTGTGTCCCTGTGTGTGTCTGTGTCCCTGTGTGTCTGTGTGCCTGTGTGTCTGTGTGCCTGAGTGTGTATTTGATTGTGTGTGTGTGCGTGTGTGTCTGTCACTGTGTGTGTCTGTCCGTGTGTGTGTGTGTAAAAGAGACATAGGGAGACACACTAAGGACATAGGTAACACTACCACATGATCTACACTAGTGTTATCTGTGGTTTTACATAGGACTGCAGGTAACACTACCACATTATCAGAAAAAGGGTTATCTGTGGTTTTACATAGGACTGCAGGTAACACTACCACATTATCAGCACTAGTGTTATCTGTGTTTTTTACATAGGAATGCAGGTAACATTCAGCGGGCATCCTGTCACAACGCCCCCCCGCATCGGCGATCGCAGCAAACCGCAGGTCAATTCAGACCTGCGGTTTGAGGCGGCGATCGGCGGTGCCATCGGGTCCCCATGCGGCTGTAGGGTGGACCCGATGGCATGGAAGGCAGCGCGATGCCATCCTTACACAGAACGGCAATACAATTGAATCTAATACACTGGGAAGAGGTGAAGGACCTGTGGTCATGTGATCAGCAAAACAGGCTGTGATAGGATGACCTGGATGATGTCACCATCATGTGACCAGTGCAGGATTGGACCGGAGTGAAGAGGGGAAGGAGCCTAATACTGATGTCTGTATATGAGGACTGGAGAGGTAAGTGAAGGGACAGGGAGAGGCAGATGCTGGGAGTTGTAGTTATTTAACTAGGATGTATGTTAGGGCTGAAGGGAGGGATGTTATTGACATGGAACTGTGTGCTTGAGGTGGCTGGGGGAGGGAGTGATGTTATTTACATGGGACTGTATGTTGAAAGTGGATGGTGGGGGGAATGATGTTTATGTACATGGGACTTAATGTTTAGGCTACGTTCACACTTGCGTTTGGGGATCCGCTTGTGAGATCCGTTTCAAGGCTCTCACAAGCAGCCCCATCAGTTTAACCCCAATGCATTCTGAATGGATGCGGATCCATTCAGAATGCATTCGTTCGGCTCCGTACAGCCCCCCGTTCCGTTTTGGAGGCGGACCCCAAAATGATGCAAGCAGCGTTTTTGTGTCCGCATGGCCTTGCGGAGCCAAACGGATCCGTCCTGACTTACAATGTAAGTAAATGGGGACGGATCCCTTTGCATTGACACAAAATGGTGCAATTGTAAACGGATCCGTCCCCCATTGACTTTCAATGTAAGTCAGGACGGATCCGTATTGGGACTTAGAAATTCAAATCTAATACAAACCAATCGGTCCTGAACAGATGCATTCGTTTGTATTATCGGTGCGGATCCGTCCTGTACAAGTACAGGACAGATCCGCACGAACGCAAGTGTGAAAGTAGCCTTAGGGGGTGATGTTTACATGGGGCTGTATGGTGGAGGGAAGATTATAACTGCAGGGGGTACTGCAGATCCAGGGGACATTATAGGCGGTCTTATTACTACTGGGGGCTCTATAGGAGGGTCTTATAGAGCCGCCTTTTTTCTACTAAGCGCACTATGGGGGCCTTATTACTACTGAGGGGTCTGTAGGGAGCTTTATTACCACTGGGGGAACAATAGGGGGCCTTATTTCTACTGGGGACTCTGTGAGGGTATTATTAATATGGGAGGGCTCTTCTAATAATGGGGGCATTGCTGAGGAGCATTATCACGGTTGGTGCAGTGTTACTAATGAGGGCATTCTACAGGGAGTGCAGAATTATTAGGCAAGTTGTATTTTTGAGGATTAATTTTATTATTGAACAACAACCATGTTCTCAATGAACCCAAAAAACTCATTAATATCAAAGCTGAATATTTTTGGAATTAGTTTTTAGTTTGTTTTTAGTTTTAGCTATTTTAGGGGGATATCTGTGTGTGCAGGTGACTATTACTGTGCATAATTATTAGGCAACTTAACAAAAAACAAATATATACCCATTTCAATTATTTATTTTTACCAGTGAAACCAATATAACATCTCAACATTCACAAATATACATTTCTGACATTCAAAAACAAAAACAAATCAGTGACCAATATAGCCACCTTTCTTTGCAAGGACACTCAAAAGCCTGCCATCCATGGATTCTGTCAGTGTTTTGATCTGTTCACCATCAACATTGCGTGCAGCAGCAACCACAGCCTCCCAGACACTGTTCAGAGAGGTGTACTGTTTTCCCTCCTTGTAAATCTCACATTTGATGATGGACCACAGGTTCTCAATGGGGTTCAGATCAGGTGAAAAAGGAGGCCATGTCATTAGATTTTCTTCTTTTATACCCTTTCTTGCCAGCCACGCTGTGGAGTACTTGGACGCGTGTGATGGAGCATTGTCCTGCATGAAAATCATGTTTTTCTTGAAGGATGCAGACTTCTTCCTGTACCACTGCTTGAAGAAGGTGTCTTCCAGAAACTGGCAGTAGGACTGGGAGTTGAGCTTGACTCCATCCTCAACCCGAAAAGGCCCCACAAGCTCATCTTTGATGATACCAGCCCAAACCAGTACTCCACCTCCACCTTGCTGGCGTCTGAGTCGGACTGGAGCTCTCTGCCCCTTACCAATCCAGCCACGGGCCCATCCATCTGGCCCATCAAGACTCACTCTCATTTCATCAGTCCATAAAACCTTAGAAAAATCAGTCTTGAGATATTTCTTGGCCCAGTCTTGACGTTTCAGCTTGTGTGTCTTGTTCAGTGGTGGTCGTCTTTCAGCCTTTCTTACCTTGGCCATGTCTCTGAGTATTGCACACCTTGTGCTTTTGGGCACTCCAGTGATGTTGCAGCTCTGAAATATGGCCAAACTGGTGGCAAGTGGCATCTTGGCAGCTGCACGCTTGATTTTTCTCAGTTCATGGGCAGTTATTTTGCGCCTTGGTTTTTCCACACGCTTCTTGCGACCCTGTTGACTATTTTGAATGAAACGCTTGATTGTTCGATGATCACGCTTCAGAAGCTTTGCAATTTTAAGAGTGCTGCATCCCTCTGCAAGATATCTCACTATTTTTGACTTTTCTGAGCCTGTCAAGTCCTTCTTTTGACCCATTTTGCCAAAGGAAAGGAAGTTACCTAATAATTATGCACACCTGATATAGGGTGTTGATGTCATTAGACCACACCCCTTCTCATTACAGAGATGCACATCACCTAATATGCTTAATTGGTAGTAGGCTTTCGAGGCTATACAGCTTGGAGTAAGACAACATGCATAAAGAGGATGATGTGGTCAAAATACTCATTTGCCTAATAATTCAGCACGCAGTGTAGAAGGGAATTACTATTGGTGGGACTATGAGGAGCACTATTACTATGGGGGGCAGTAATGTTTCATCAGGATAGTATTTGAGGGTATTGGGAGGGGGGGGCAGGGGCGTAACTAAAGGATCATGGGCTCCGGTGAAAGAGTTCAGCTTGGGCGCCCCTTCCCTCAGTGCTTTGTGTGTCGTCTTATGCGGCACAAGTGTCTTTGGGCCCCTTCATGCTCCTGGGCTCGGTAGCGGCTGCTACCTCTGCACCCCCTATAGCTACACACCTGGGGGAGCACAGCAAGCAGCAGGATAACACTGTGGGGACTCCAGTTGGGGGATAATGATAGAATGTGAGGAAGCTAAGATGTCTGTGTTTCACACTCTGCAGAGACGAGGCGGCTGAGAGAAGTTGTCCAGACCGAGTGGAGAAGATGATGAGAGAGCAGATCTACAGAGAAGATCTACAGAGAAGATGATGACAGAGAGGAGACGTCACCTGGAGGCCCTGGACGTGACAGGTAAGTGCTGCTGTATAGCAAGTACAGCAAAGTTGGGGCCCGGGGGCGGGATCCAGGGGGCCCAAGTAAATTCTTGCCCAGGGTCCAATCAATATTAAAGACGGCCTGGGTACTGTGCTCGTCTCTTCTGGTGTGGTATGCCGGCTCATCAGCCAGTGACAAGCTCAAACTACAAAGGGTCATCAGCTCGGCGGAGAGAACTACTCGACTGCCACGACCACCCCTTGACTCTATCTTCTCCAACAGACTGTGCTCCAGGGCTCTGAAAATATCCAATGACCACTCCCATCCAGGCCATCATCTCTTCAGACGTCTAAAGTCCGGCCGCAGGTATCAGGCCATCCCTGCAAGGACATCGAGGAGGCTGAACACTTTCTTCCTAACGGCCGTCAGACTGCTGAACTCACCACGCCCCATCTCCCGCCCATAATCCCTCGCCCCTGATGTGCCCATTGCATAACCCTACCCCCTTCTGATTCTGATTCTAAAAATAAACAAAAACTTCATTTTCCCCAAGTAAAGTAAAAAAAAATTGGTAAAAAATAGGGGGGAAAAAAAGTATACATATTAGGTATCGCCATGTCCGTATCGACCGTCTCTCTATAAACATATCACATGACCTAACCCCTCAGATGAACACCGTAAAAAATTTAAAATAAAAACTGTGATAAACATTTTTTTTGTCACCTTACATCACAAAAAATACAACAGCAAGCGATCAAAAAGGCGTTTGCCCACCAAAATAGTACCAATCTAACCGTCACCTGATCCCGCAAAAAATGAGCCCTTAACTGAGACAATCGCCCAAAAAATAAAAAAACTATGGCTCAGAATATGGAGACACTAAAACATAATTTTTTGGGTTTTAAAAAAGCTGTTATTGTGTAAAACTTACATAACTAAAAAAAATACATATTAGGTATCGCCACGTCCGTATCGACTGGCTCTATAAAAATATCACATGACCTAACCCCTGAGATGAACACCGTGAAAAATAAAAAATAAATAAATAATAGTGCTAAATAAACAATTTTTTTTGTCACCTTACATCACAAAAAGTGTAATAGCAAACGATCAAAAAGTCATATGCACCCCAAAATAGTGCCAATCAAACCGTCATCTCATCCTGCAAAAAATGAGACCCTACTTAAGATAATCGCCCAAAAACTGAAAAAAACTATGGCTCTCAGAATATGGAGACACTAAAACATGTTTGTTTTTTTTTTGTTTCAAAAATGATATTATTGTGTAAAACTTACATAAATAAAGAAAAAGTATACATATTAGGTATCGCCGCGTCCGTATCGACCGGCTCTATAAAAATATCACATGACATAACCCCTCAGATGAACACCGTAAAAACAAAAAAATAAAAACTGTGCTAAATAAACCATTTTTTGTCACCCAACATCACAAAAAGTGTAATAGCAAGCGATTAAAATGTCACACGCACCCCAAAATAGTGCCAATAATACAGTCATCTCATCCCGCAAAAAACATACCCTACCCAAGGTAATCGGCCAAAAACTGAAAAAATTATGGCTCTCAGATTATGGAAACACTAAAACATGATTTTTTTTTGCTTCAAAAATGAAGTCATTGTGTAAAACTTACATAAATAAAAAGAAAGTATACATATTAGGTATCGCAGCGTCCGTGACAACCTGGTCTATAAAAATATCACATGATCTAACCTGTCAGACGAATGTTGCAAATAACAAAAAATAAAAAAACGGTGCCAAAACAGCTATTTCTTGTTACCTTGCCTCATAAAAAGTGTAATATAGAGCAACCAAAAATCATATGCACCCTAAACTAGTACCAACAATACTGCCACCCTATCCTGTAGTTTCTAAAATGGGGTCACTTTTTTGGAGTTTCTACTCTAGGGGTGCATCAGGGGGGCTTCAACTGGGACATGGTGTAAAAAAAAAAACAGTCCAGCAAAACCTGCCTTCCAAAAACCGTATGGCATTCCTTTCCTTCTGCGCCCTGCCGTGTGCCCGTACAGCGGTTTACGACCACATATGGGGTGTTTCTGTAAACTACAGAATTATTAAAATGGAAAATCTGCCAAAAATGTGAAATTTTGAAATTGTATCTCTATTTTCCATTAATTCTTGTGGAACATCTAAGGCTCAGTTCACACCTGAGCGTTCTGAAAGGAGCGCTCTGTATGCGCGATTGTACGGGCGTTTACAAGCGCGCATACAGAGACAAGTGTGCACACAGTGTCGCGCGTTCCCGAAAGTCTATGTACGGGAACGCGCGACAAGCGCCCAAAAAAACGCTCCTGTACTTGTGTGAGCGTCGGGCGTTTTACAGCGCGATCGTACGCGCTGTAAAACGCCCAGGTGAGAACCATTCCCATAGGGAAGCATTGGTTTCTCCTTGTTGAGCGTTTTACAGCGCGTAGGAACGCGCTGTAAAACGCTCAGGTGTGTACTGAGCCTAAAGGGTTAACAAAGTTTGTAAAATCTGTTTTGAATACCTTGAGGGGTGTAGTTTATAGAATGGGGTCATTTTTGGGTGTTTTCTATTATGTAAGCCTCGCAAAGTGACTTCAGACCTGAACTGGTTCCTAAAAATTGGGTTTTTGAAAATGTCTGAAAAATTTCAAGATTTGCTTCTAAACTTCTAAGCCTTGTAACATCCCCAAAAAATAAAATATCATTCCCAAAATGATCCAAACATTAAGTAGACATATGGGCAATGTAAAGTAATAACTATTTTTGGAGGTATTACTATGTATTATAGAAGTAGAGAAATTGAAACTTGGAAATTTGCAATTTTTAAAAAAAAAATTGGTAAATTTGGTATTTTTTTTAATAAATAAAAATAATTTTTTTTTTACTTCATTTTGCCAGAGTCATGAAGTACAATATGTGATGAAAAAACTGTCTCAGAATGGCCTGGATAAGTCAAAGCGTTTTTAAAGTTATCAGCACTTAAAGTGACACTGCAAAAAATGGCCAAGTCCTTAAGATGAAATTGGGCTGAGTCCTTAAGGGGTTAAAGAGGTTCTCCGAAAACTGTATAAACATGGCCTCTAGCAACTCATCCTAGAATGTGACTAGGGTAGGTTGCTTCCACTTGTACAGCTACTTAGTTGGGTAAGGGGGTAGGGTCTTGCTACACTGCATGCTGACGCTGCATTCACATCTCAGGTATGATCATTCAATTACTACCTATTGTACAGCAGGAACTCTGCTCTACAATACATGCTAATAATGTGACATTCTGCTTGATATGCTGTCATGGTTGAGCAGCCTGACAGGAACGGGGAGCAGGATCGTATCACTCTTGTAGAGAAAAGTTCTTAACCCCTTAGGGACCGGGCTCATTTTCACCTTAAAGAGGTCCTTTCACTAGAATAAAACATCTAAACTAACTATACAGACATGGAGAGCGGCGCCCAGGGATCCCCCTGCACTTACTGTTATACCTGGGGGCCCAGCAGCGCTCAGCTCATAGCCTGAGAGAGAAAAAGGCCTCTCAGGCTATGAGCTGAGCGCTGCGATTGGCCAGCGCTACAGCATGGGAGAATGAGTCGCTGGTAGGTTCCCCTGGGTGGAGCCTAACTATGAAGATACTGTAGGCTATACCGGGAGAACGGAGCGGCGCCCAGGTATAACAGTAAGTGCAGGGGGATCCCTGGGCGCCGCTCTACATGTCTGTATAGTTAGTTTAGATGTTTTATTCTAGTGAAAGGTCATCTTTAAGGATTTTTTGCAAATCTGATCAATGTCACTTTATGTGTGAATAACTTTAAAACGCTTTTACTTATCCAGGCCATTCTGAGACAGTTTTTTCGTCACATATTGTACTTCATGACACTGGTAAAATGGAGTAAAAAAAAATCATTTTTATTTATAAAAATAGGCAGATTTTGCTGGACTGGTTTATTTACACCATGTCCCATTTGAAGCCCCCCTGATGTACCCCTAGAGTAGAAACTCCATAAAAATGACCCCATCTAAGAAAATACACCCCTCAAGGTATTCAAAACTGATTTTAAAAACTTTGTTAACCCTTTAGGTGTTCCACAAGAGTTATTGGCAAATGTAGATGAAATTTAAGAATTAAAATGTTTTGGCAAATTTTCCATTTTAATCCATTTTTTCGAGTAACAAAGCAAGGGCTAACAGCCAAACAATACATAATATTTATTGCCCCGATTCTGTAGTTTGCAGAAACACCCCATATGTGGCCGTAAACTACTTTACGGCCACATATGGGGGAAAGGTGCAGAGGGAAAGGTGCGCCGAGTGGTTTTTGGAAGGCAGATTTTGGTGGACTGGTTTATTTACACCATGTCCCATTTGAATCCCCCCTGATGCCCCCTTAGAGTAGAAACTCCATAAAAGTGACCCCATTTTGGAAACTACGGGATAAGGTGGCAGTTTAGTTCAGACTATTTTTAGGGTACATATGATTTGTGGTTCCTCTGTATTACATTTTTGTGAGGCAAGGTTACCAAAAATAGAAATTCTGAAATTTCATCTCCATTTGCCATAAACTGTTGAGGAACACCTAAAGGGTTGATAAAGTTTGTAAAATTAGTTTTGAATACCTTGAGGGGTGTAGTTTCTTATATGGGGTCACTTTTATGGAGTTTCTACTGTAGGGGTGCATCAGGGGTTCTTTAAATGGGACATGGTGCCCAAAAAAAAAGGCCATCAAAATATGCCTTCCAGAAACCATACGGCATTCCTTTCCTTCTGCGCCCTTCCGTTTGGTCATACAGCAGTTTACGACCACATATGGGGTATTTCTGTAAACTGCAGAATCAGGGTAATAAATATTAAGTTTTGTTTGGCTGTTAACCCTTGCTTTGTTACTGGAAAAAACGTTTTAAAATGGAAAATTTTCCAAAAATAGCTGTTTTGGCATCGTTTTTATTTTATTTTTTTGACCATGTTCATCTGAGGGGTTAGGTCATGGGTATTTTTATAGAGCAGATTCTTATGGATGCGGCGATACCTAATATGTCTACTTTTTTTTATTTATTTAGGTTTTACACTATATTATCCTTTTATAAACAAAATAAAAAAACATTTTAGTATCTCCATGGTATAAGAGTCCGTTTTGTTTTTTTAGTTTTTAGACGATTATCTTAGGTAGAAGCTCATTTTTTGTGGGATGAGAGGACGGTTTTATTGGCACTATTTTGGGTGGCATATGACTTTTTGATCGCTTGCTATTACACTATTTGTGATGTAAGGTGACAAAAAAATACCTTTTTTTGCACCGTTTTTATATTTTATTTTTTGACCGTGTCCATCTGAGGGGTTAGGTCATGGGGTATTTTTATAGAGCAGATTCTTACGGATGCGGAGATACCTAATATACCTAAAATAACTATAGCACATGCATGTAATCACTTATCCTTTAGCCGTGCAGCCATTTTGATTGAGACTCACCTTATATTTTCCATATTTTCTTTAGAAACATAGAATGTGTCGGCAGATAAGAACCATTTGGCCCATCCAGTCTGCCCAATATATTAAATACTATGGATAGCCCCTGGCCCTATCTTATATGAAGGATGGCCTTATGCCTATCCCATGCATGCTTAAATTCCTCCACTGTATTTGCAGCTACCACTTCTGCAGGAAGGCTATTCCATGCATCCACTACTCTCTCAGTAAAGTAATACTTCCTGATATTACTTTTAAACCTTTGCCCCTCTAATTTAAAACCTATGTCCTCTTGTAGCAGTTTTTCTTCTTTTAAATATTCTCTCCTCTTTTACCTTGTTGATTCCCTTTATGTATTTAAAAGTTTCTATCATATCCCCTCTGTCTCGTCTTTCTTCCAAGCTATACATGTTAAGGTCCTTTAATCTTTCCTGGTAAGTTTTATCCTGCAATCCATGTACCAGTTTAGTAGCTCTTCTCTGAACTCTCTCCAAAGTATCAATATCCTTCTGGAGATATGGTCTCCAGTACTGAGCACAATACTCCAAATGAGGTCTCACTAGTGCTCTGTAGAGCGGCATGAGCACCTCCCTCTTTCTACTGGTAATTCCTCTCCCTATACACCCAAGCATTCTGCTAGCATTTCCTGCTGCTCTATGACATTGTCTGCCTACCTTTAAGTCTTCTGAAATAATGACCCCTAAATCCCTTTCCTCAGATACTGAGGTTAGGACTGTATCACTGATTTTATATTCTGCTCTTGGGTTTTTACGTCCCAGGTGCATTATCTTGCACTTATCAACATTAAATTTTAGTTGCCATATTTTTGACCATTCCTCTAGTTTTCCTAAGTCCTTTTCCATTTGGTGTATCCCTCCAGGAACATCAACCCTGTTACAAATCTTTGTGTCATCAGCAAAAAGACACACCTTACCATCGAGGCCTTCTGCAATTTCGCTGATAAAGATATTAAACAATATGGGTCCCAGAACAGATCCCTGAGGTACCCCACTGGTAACAAGACCTTGGTCTGAATATACTCCATTGACTACAACCCTCTGTTGCCTGTCCCTCAGCCACTGCCTAATCCATTCAACAATATGGGAGTCCAAACCCAAAGACTGCACTTTATTGATAAGCTTTCTATGTGGGACAGTATCAAAAGCCTTACTAAAGTCTAGATAAGCGATGTCTACTGCACCTCCTCCATCTATTATTTTAGTCACCCAATCGAAAAAATCAATAAGATTAGTTTGACATGATCTCCCTGAAGTAAACCCTTGCTGTTTTTCATTTTTCAATCCATGGGATTTTAGATGTTCCACAATCCTCTCCTTAAGTATGGTTTCCATTAATTTCCCCACTATTGATGTCAGGCTTACTGGCCTATAGTTGCCCGATTCCTCCCTACTACCTTTCTTGTGAATGGGCACAACATTTGCTAATTTCCAATCTTCTGGGACGACTCCTGTTGCCAGCGATTGGTTAAATACATCTGTTAATGGTTTTGCTAGTTCAACGCTGAGCTCTTTTAATAGCTTTGGGTGTATCCCATCAGGCCCCTGTGACTTATTTGTATTAATTTTAGACAGCTGACTTAGAACCTCTTCCTCTGTAAAGACACATGCATCAAAAGATTCATTAGTCTTCTTTCCTAACTGAGGTCCTTCTCCTTCATTTTTCTTTGTAAAAACTGAACAGAAATATTCATTGAGGCAGTCAGCTAGTTCTTTATCTTCTTCTATATACCTTCCTTCTTTTGTTTTTAATTTGGTAATTCCTTGTTTTAGTTTCCTTTTTTCATTTATGTATCTGAAGAATGCCTTCTCGCCTTTTTTCCCTGACTGAGCTAATTTCTCTTCTGCCTGTGCTTTGGAAGCTCTTAGAACTTGTTTGGCCTCTCTCTGCCTAATCTTATAAATTTGTCTGTCATCCTCGTTTTTTTTTTTTTTATAATTCCTAAATGCTATCTTTTTGTTTTTAATGATTTTGGCCACTTCTGCTGAGTACCACAGTGGTCTCTTCCTTTTTTTGCTTTTACTGACAAGCCTAATGCAATTTTCTGTTGCCTTCAATAGTGCCACTTTTAAGTAGTCCCATTTCTCCTGGACTCCAATGAAACTGTTCCAGTCTGATAGGGACTTGTATACCACTAATCTAATTTTAGAAAAGTCTGTTTTTCTAAAATCTAAAACTTTTGTTTTTGTGTGGTGTGACTCAGTCACTGTACTTATAGTAAACCACACTGACTGGTGATCACTAGATCCCAAGCTTTCCCCTACAGTAATATCAGATACCAAATTCCCATTTGTGAATACTAAATCTAAAATGGCCTCCTTCCGGGTTGGCTCCTCCACTACTTGCTGTAGAGATAATCCCAGTAGGGAATTTAGAATATCTGTACTCCTGGCAGAACTAGCTATTTTGGTTTTCCAGTTTACATCTGGAAGATTGAAGTCTCCCATAATGATAACTTCCCCCTTCAATGTCATTTTAGCTATTTCCTCAACTAGTAGATCATCTAATTCTTTGACTTGGCTAGGTGGTCTATATATCACACCTACACGAGTTACCTTATGATTATCAAGCTGCACGGTAACCCAAACTGACTCTAAATCGTTCTCGCTAACTTGTATCAAATTAGATTTTATGTTATCTTTCACATACAGGGCCACCCCTCCCCCCTTCTTGCCTTCTCTGTCTTTCCTGTATAGAGAGAACCCTGGTATTGATATATCCCAGTCATTACTCCACTTGAACCACGTCTCAGTAACAGCCACTACATCTATATTCTCAGATGCCATTATAGCCTCAAGTTCATTGATCTTATTCCCTAGACTGCGAGCATTTGTAGACAAGACTCTGAGCTTGTCATTCCTTAACCTTTGTGCTACTGGCCTCTTCTGGCATTGTTCCGGGGGGCAGTTGGACTGCTGGATTATCACTCTTTTGCCCCCCTTTCCTAGTTTAAATGCTTCTTAGCAAATACCTGGAACTGTTCACCGAGGACATTCGTTCCTTTGAGAGAAAGATGCAAACCATCTTTCTTGTACAGTTCTTTTCCATTCCAACAAGAGCTAACATGAGACACAAAGCCAAACCCTTGGTTCAGACACCATTCACCAAGCCATACATTGAATTCCTTAATGCGCATCTTCCTGTCATGCTGAAGGTTATGCACAGGCAAAACTGCAGAGAATGAAACAGTTGATGCAACCTCCTGTATATCCTTTCCAAGTGTGTGAATAGCTTCTTTCACCTTTGAAACCTCATTGCAAGCCAGATCGTTTGTCCCAAGATGGAGAATAACATCCACTTCCCTTTCCTGCTTTGCTTGCCTAACAATATTAAGGATCCGTCGTCTATCCCTGCTAGCGGTAGCACCAGGGAGACATCTCACAACACCATTCTCCTCAAACTTCACACCTCTTATGATGGAATCGCCCATTTATATGTACTATTTTCTAATAGTTGGTAACTATATTACATCTGGATACGTCTGTTATTCATTATTATATTTCTTTTTGATACGTGTGCAGCGCCAGGATGGCACTTTCTCTGTTACTCTCCTTCACTTTTTAACGGCATATTATATATATTATATTTTAATCATCTTATAATAAAAATCATATTTTTACTTACGGTATTATGAGCTCCGTTCTTTGTTTATTTGCCTAGCCAAAAAGGAGCCCGGGTGTTGAGCAATGAACTGTTAGGCGAACAGGTTTGTTTGCTCCACCATCAGATTCACAAAGTAGTCACTGAAAAAAAGACTAAAATAGTCCTATTCAGTGAGGCCCACTGTGGAAATCTGGATTCCTGCTTGGCCAACAAAATCAGGAATCACAGGTTTAAAATGCTCTGGGGTACACCATGCAAGTTCACCGTTAGGGGGCTCCAGTGGACTTAACTGGTGGGCCGGAAAACTAGTACGTGCCCCAGAGGTTCTCGTACTAGTGTGGGTCACAGAGTCCCTAGCATGGCGGTCCCCTTGCTCTGCCTGGCGGCGTATCCGCGGCCTTGGGGGCTCATCATCATTGCTAGATGATGAGGAGGACGCAGATGACAAATGGAAAGTGGGGTCATCCTCGTCCTCACTGGGGCTCTCTGAGTCGGAGGCAAGCTGGGCGTATGCCTCCTCGGCTGAGAACATCCGGCGGGCCATAGGGTAGTGTGCGTGTGTGTGCGCGTGCGTGGAAATCTTTATTTAGTGTGCGTGTGTGTGGGGGCACGGGTGTTCCCATACTTATCCCTAAAAATAAAAAATAAATAAAAAATTCTAACTCGCTGATCAGCCGTCCGAAGCTGATCAGCGGTGGGGTGTGCGATGCGCTAACAGTGGCCGGACGCTAAGAGTGCAGGCCACAGTCAGCGTACGCAGAAAAATAATATTCTTCCACCCCAAAAAATGTGGGGGGAAAGGCAAGCTGCAGAACCCCTGGGTGGTCTAGGGTCACACAGCTGTGCTGTGGACGCCAGACACCCGATTAGGGTGACGCAACAGTTAAAACTTTTTTTTTTCCACTAAACTTTCCCTGAATATCCCTGCCTAACCTAACCTGTCCCTAACCTTTCCCAAAATACCTTTTAGTGCCAGATGGCACTGTGGATGGTCAGAAGGGGGTGCTGGGCACAGATGGGGTGCTGGTTCAGGAGATCCGATTGCAGGCTCCTCTCTCCCGGACAAAGAAAGGAGGAGGAGAGGAGAGCTGCAATAACTTAAACCTCCCGCCCGCCCTGCAGCCAATCAGAAGTGATCCTGAGAGGTGATGTCACCATCACCTCTCAGGATTGCAGGATGGTGATTGGTGGTGTATTATCAAACCACCGATCACCATCCTGTCACCAGAGATCCGAATAACCCGGAAACGCAGCAAAAAGCAGGTCTGAATTGACCTGCGGTTTGCCGCGATCGCCGATACGGGGGGGGGGGGGGGTCACAGGACTATGGTGCGCATTGTCCCAGGGTGCCTGCTGATTGATTTCAGCAGGCACCCAGTTCCGATCACCGCACGGCGGTGATCGGAACTACACATGACGTAACGGTACGTCATGTGTCCTTAAGTACTGGGTCATCATGCCGTACCGGTACGTCATGTGTCCCCAAGAGGTTAATAGAGTGATCATACATGCCTGACAGCAGGGTGACGTAAATGCAGCGTCAGAGTACAGTAAATGAGTCCTGCCCACTTAGTCCGCTAAGCGCCTGTACAGGTCGAGGCAACCCGTCCTAGTCCCATTTAAGGATGGATTTCTGGAGGCCATTTTTATACCATTCACAGAGAACCCCTTTAAAGGAGATTATTCTCAGTGACATATTCTACTTGCTTCTTCATATTTGAAATAAACTATGTGGAGTGTTTTGAAACATTTTCAGTATCATGCAGTGAAAGTTAGATTTATTTTTTACTAATGAAAATTAGACAGAGTGTACAGTTATAAAAAAAAACAACGGAGGATTATCCGGCTAGAAAGCATTTCAGAAACACAGAGAATTTTCCTTGCCTATGGGGGAAAAGACAATATAAAATAATAAAATACAAACATAAGGCAAAACTAATCTTTCAGCATTACTTTAGTTTAAAATGTATGTATTCCTTTGTGTGCTGCAAGCTTTAGAGAGATGTACTGTATCTTTATCAAATTTTTTTTAGGCGCTCAATATTCCCACCAAACATAAGGAACTTTCTGTTTTCTAAGTTCCAAAAATGCTTCAAGCTTCAGAAAGGCTCTAATGTTGAGCTGAAATGTTGCAACCATTTTGGGCGAATAAAATAACATTGTCCTTGTCACCCTCCTGATGTGTCTGTAAATAATAGTGTTCACAAAAATAACAATTCTGGTGCATCTTCTCTTATCACTCTGTATTTTTCAGTTCTTCTATTGTTCCTACTAGAGGTTTATGAATGAATTGCCAACTGCGTATGATCAGCTGGAGTGTGTCCCTGCACAATCTGACACTGTCCAATCAGTAATGCTAGTGATTGACCGCACAGGGAAGCCCCCCCCAACTGGTAGCACCCAGTTGACTATTCATAAGCTTCTAGTCAGAATTACCGAGGAACAGCACAACCCAGAGTCATAAGAAAAGATGCCCATGAACTGTTGTTTTATGAGGAACGCAAGTAGCAAATATGTCAGAAGAATTGACAGGTCCCCTTTAGGCTATGGCTACACGGCGACACTGGTTGCACCACATCTGTCTCAGCCAGGATCGCAGACTAGGGGAGATCACATAGAAGTTAATGTTTTGCAGCGCGAGTCACAAAAAGTCCACTGTTAATCCACATTCATTCCTATAGGATCACCGCTACTCTGCGATTCTGGCTGTGACCAGTGTGGCCGTGTAGCCCTAGCCTTAAAGGTGTAATTCCGGTTATAACAAGTTATCTCTTAGGCCCCTTGCAGATGAGCGTGTCCGGATTAGGTCTGGATACGTTGCGTTTGTGATCAGGGAAAATCGTGCGAGTAGGTACGCAATTGCAGTCAGTTTTGACTGCGATTGCGTTCTGATGTTCAGTTTTTATCGCGCGGGTGCAGTGCGTTTTGCACGCGCATGATAAAAAACTGACTGTTGTACCCAGACCAGAACCCGGACTTCTTCACTGAAGTTCCGGTTTGGGTTAGGTGTTCTTTATATTTTATTATTTTCCCTTATAACATGGTTATAAGGGAAAATAATAGCATTCTTAATACAGAATGCTTACTAAAATGTGGCTTTAGGGGTTAAAAAATAAAAAATTAACTCGCCTCATCCTGTTGTTTGCGCAGCCGGCATTGTCTTCTTTCTTCTTCTTTCAGAACCTGCAAAAGGACCTTTGGCGTATTCATCACGTGGTGAGCGGAGTGACGTCAGCGCAGGTCCTGCTGAATGAAGATAGAAATCAAAGGTCCTATTGCAGGTCCTAAAAGAAGAATAAAGAAGATGATGCCGGCTGTGCAAACAACAGGATGAGGTGAGTTTTGTTTTTTTTAACCCCTAAAGCCACATTTTTGTGACGGTAACGTACACTACACACAGGGGGAGGATAGTGACCACTGCGCTCCACCCTCACCCCTGGCCCTGCCTACTTGCCTCGCAAGTCCTAATGACAGGGGACAACTAGACGGCAGTCCCTAACTTAGGATACGTGCTGGGAAGACAGACAAAACAAATAACGGAACGTGAACGGACCGGGTCAATACCTAGAGAGCTACGCAGTACTAAGGAATGAGCAGAGAATAGTCAGGAAAAGCCGAGGTCAAATACCAGGAGAGAAACGAAGTACAACAGGAGTCCGCAAAGAATCGTCAGGTGGAAGCCAGGGTCAGGATACCAGGAGAGATGCGCAGTACAGGAGGAGCAGGCAGAGAATCGTCAGGGAACACAGGATCAGGTAAGTATGCAGGAACAAAACAATCACCAGATACCTAAAATTAACAGGCAACCTGTGGCCAGCAGGCTGCCTGTATTTATAGTGGGGAGTGAGGGTCATGTGACGTGGCCAGCATCACATTACTGACAGACCGACCAGTCGATGTCACGGATGGTGTACAGGAAACAAGACAAAACCATATAAACAAACAATGTCTCTCTGGATCCACAACTAAGGAACAAAGGGAGACCCCTGCAATAGACCTGCCGCTCTCCCTCACTGCTCAGCCTATGCGAACACCCCAAAGGTGGATGGGCGCATATCCACGTTCCTCGGCTATCTATTACCTGAAGACCCTACAATAGTGAGGGGACACGACCACCGGCTCCCTACACTGACACGGAGGGAGTCAGGGTCACCTGGATCCAGAAAAGAGATAATCATAAATACATAAACAGCACTTAACTTGCAGACGACTGAGGACTGGGAACTGGGAACTGGGAACAGCATGCACACACACTCCAGGAAGTTGTATCAGCCGCACACTACTGCATTATGGGGAGGAATTTAAAGGGCAGCAATCAGTCCAACTGCATGACAGCTGAGATAGACTAACGAGATGAGAAACTAAACCAAAACAAAGAAATTCAAGGAGGAGGATCTGAAAAGCTCCTATGAGCGCTTCTCAGCTGTCTGGCTGTGACAGTCGAGCACCGAGTGATCAGCTCAGCGCTCAAGGCAGACTTAGGAGCAGGGAGCCTCCCAGCTAGCAAAGCTGCCCTGGGAACAAGGTCAAACCCAGATCCTCGCTCCCGAAGTTAAGCAGCAGGTCTGCGGCTGATGGGAGACCGAGTGCGCCTTCGGCACCCCGTTACAATTTTAGTAAGTATTCTGTATTAAGAATGCTATTATTTTCCCTTTATAACCATGTTAAGAGGGAAAATAATACAGTAAATTGACTTACTATATAGAACATGTTGCGATTTTCACGCAACGCACAAGTGATGCGTGAAAATCACCGCTCATCTGAACAGCCCCATTGAAGTAAATGGGTCCGGATTCAGTGCGGGTGCAATGCCTTTCCTCACGCATTGCACCCACACTGAATTCTCGCCTGTGTGAAAGGGGCCTTATCCACTGGGTAGGGGATAATTATCAGATCGGCGTGGGGGTCCAACCAGAGCCCACCTGAAATGAACAGAGCGGCTGGTTGGAAAAGCGTGACGCCGTTCCATTCATTTCTATGGGAGCGCCACAGATAGCCGTATCCAGCGCTCCCATAGAAATAAATGGCGTGGTGGCCCCCATTCCCATACCCGATCTGATTGTTATCTCCTATCCTTTTGATGAATTCCCCTTTTGATGAATTCTGTGATCACGATGGAGCAGAACACTAAAATAAATTGCCTAATTTTGATATCTGAGTCCCATCTAAATGAGTGAGATCCATTTACTGATAATTCTATATCCATACTGTAAAAAATGCAAGTGTGAACCAAGGCTTAGGTCTTGTGCAATGCGCACACATATAGCTTAGCACAGTTTTTTCTCTGCTATTTTAATCTAAAATCAGAAAAAAACACTATGCTCAATCGGACATTGTATCCATAATACATTGCCATATAGAGGCTCCATACAGCGGCACATATAATGCAGGGAGCTTCAGGAACTCTGTGTGCCATCGTGCAGACTCCAAACATTCAGCTATGTGCATGGCATTATGGGGGTGTGCATGCCTATCAGTTTCATCCTGATCTGTTTATTTTGAAATCACAACTGGAAAAACTTACTGGAAATAAAATGTTTGTCATCACAGTTTTATTAGACTTTTAGTTTTGCATTAGTCATCTCATTGACAGTGTGAAAAGAACTGATTAAAAATACATTGTCAGCTTTTTTACAGGATTAAAGGGAATGTGTCTTCAGAAAATGACCTATTGTTTAAATAATGTTTTTGTGTTAAACATATTTTTTTTTGAATTTCTGGTGAGTTTTTAAAAATTTGCCATGTCATATTGCTATATTAAAAATAAATTAATAAAAAAATATATATATATATATATACACAGTACCTTGCAAAAGTATTCACCCCCTTGACTTTTTTCGTGTTTTGGTGCCTCACAACCTGGAATTAACATGGATTGTTTGAGGATTTGCATCATTTAATTTACAGAACATGCCCACAACTTTGAAGATCTTTGTTTTTTTTATTGTGAAGCAAACAACAAATAGGACAAAATAACTGAAAAAGTCAATGTGCATAACTATTCACCCCTCTAAAGTCAATACTTTGTAGAGCCACCTTTTGCTGCAATCACAGCTCTAAGTCGTTTTGGATAAGTCTCTATGAGCTTGCCACATCTTACCACTGGGATTTTTGCCCATTCCTCCTTGCAAAACTGCTCCAGCTCCTTCAAGTTGGATGGTTTGCGCTTGTGAACATCAATCTTTAAAGGGGTTCTGCACTTTGTTTAAACTGATGATCTATCCTCTAAATAGATCATCAACATCTGATCGGCAGGGGTCCAACACCCGGGAACCCCGACGATCAGCTGTTTGAGAAGGCAGCGGCGCTCTAGCAGCGCCACGGCCTTCTCATTGTTTACCGCCGGCCCAGTGACGTCACGACTAGTATCAACTTGCCTGGGCGGGGCTAAACTCCATTCAAGTGAACAGAGCTTAGCCCCGCCCAGGCAAGTTGATACTAGTCGTGACGTCACTGGGCAGGCGGTAAACAGTGAGAAGGCCGCGGCGCTGCTGGAGTGCCACTGCCTTCTCAAACAGCTGATCGGCGGGGTCCCAGGTGTCGGACCCCCGCCGATCAGATGCTAATGATCTATCCAGAGGATAGATCATCAGTTTAAACAAAGTGCAGAACCCCTTTAAGTCTGACCACAGATTTTCTATTGGATTGAGATATGGGCTTTGACTAGGCCATTCCAACACTTTTACATGTTTCCCCTTAAACCGCTCAAGTGTTGCTTTAGCAGTGTGTTTGGGGTCATTGTCCTGCTGGAAGGTTAACCTCCATCCTATCCTCAAATCACATACAGAGTGGTACAGGTTTTGCTCAAGAATATCCCTGTATTTAGCACCATCCATCTTTCCCTCAACTATGACCCGTTTCCCAGTCCCGGCTGCTGAAAAACATCCCCACAGCATGATGCTGCCACCACCATGTTTCACTGTGGGGATGGTGTTCTTTGGGTGATGTGATGTGCCAGACATAGCGTTTTCTTTGATGGCCAAAAAGTTTAATTTTAGTCTCATCAGACCAGAGCACCTTCCTCCATACACTTTGGGTGTCTCCCACATGCCTTTTCGCAATCTCACAACATGCCATTTTGCTTTTTTATGAAAGTAATGGCTTTCTTTTGGCCACTCTGCCATAAAACCCAACCATATGGAGGGTACGTCTTATTGTCGTCCTATGTACAGATACTCCAGTCTCTGCTGTGGAACTCTGCAGCTCCTCCAGGGTTAACTTAGGTCTCTGTGCTGCCTCTCTGATTAATGCCTTCCTTGCCCGGTACGTGAGTTTTGGTGGGCGGACGTCTTTTGGCAGGTTTGCTGTTGTGCCATGTTCTTCCCATTTGGTTAGCATAGATTTGATGGTGCTCCTGGGGATCATCAAAGATTTGGATTTTTTTTATAATCTAGCCCTGACTTGTACTTCTCAACAACATTGTCCCTTACTTGTTTGGAGAGTTCCTTGGTCTTCATGACAGTGTTTGGTTAGTGATGCCTCTTGCTTAGGTGTTGCAGCCTCTGGGGCCTTTCAAAAAAGTTGTGCATATGTAATGGCAGATCATGTGACAATTAGATTGCTCACAGGTGGACATAATTTCACAAATTATGTGACTTCTGAAGGTAATTGGTTGCACCAGAGCTTTCTATGGGCTTCCTAACAAAAGGGGGTAAATACATACGCACATGCCAATTTTCTGTTTTCTATTTCTAAACAATAGTTTTATGTATATTTTTTTTCTTATTTCACTTCACCAATTTAGACTATTGTGTTCTGATCATCACATAAGATTCAGATTAACAAAACATTTAACTTAAGGCTGTTGTGTAATAAAACACGAAAAAAAAAGTCATGGGGGTGAATACTTTTGCAAGGCACTGTATAATTCTGTCTTTGTTGCGGTATATATGTTTGCTGATTCACCCTACTTTCAGTATTTTTTTTTCGTCCTCGGATAAGGCTGCATTATTATCACACATCCTTTCATGATAGAGTGTTTTTGCACTCTATCTCTTTAATTCTCCATTTATAAACTCTCTTTGTGCGGTAATTATCTGTTACCTTAAGGTACTTCTTATGGTTTTTTTTATTTGACCTCTGTTTCTATCTTCACAAAAAAAAAATGGACAAATCTAGGATAATTCATTATAATCCTTAAAATTTTTAAAAGGTTCTAATTTCTCATATATATCTTCTACCTTCTCATTAATTTGTTTTAATTTAGTTTTTCTCTTTGCTATGATGAATTGCATGGCCTTAAAACTAGACTCATCCATGAATTTCTCCCAGTCATCTAAGTCTTGTTCATCATCTGAACTAAGAGGTAATTACCATCTCAAACCTTCCGGGATCTTTTTTTCCCCTAAATACTTCTCTAGAGCTATTACATCCCAGGTGGTTTTAACCTCCTTAATCATTAACTTCTCTAGCTCTACAAGTCATTTGTTTTTTTTTAAACATATTCAGATGAAAACACCTCATTCACATCACATTTAAAAATTGCCCTAAATTCAAATATGTCCATACTTGGATGCAATCTGGATAGTCCCACAAAAAAAGAGTCAACAAAATAATGAATTCTAAATTGTCAGTCCTACTGTGAGCGCCGCAGGTTATGGGTGTGGTGGGTCCTATTCACACTTAATTTCACTTCACAAGATAAAAACCGCGCTGCTCCTTGATGGGTACTCCTTCGACCACTCCAGCAAATTTAAACTTTTTAAATGCACCAATAACTGCTTCAGTGCTCCACGCTTCGATAGTATTTATTTCTCCTATGTTGTTCGTCTCCCCTGTAGTTGTTATAACAAAATGAGCGATACAATAGTCAAGCACCGCAAAGGATGTTCTCTATCAGCCTTTTTTATTATACTCACAAGATTTAAAAGAATCACAGGCATAACAAATGTTTAAAACCGGTTTCCCGTCTATCACCGACCCGGGTTTCACCTTCGCTTCGTCAGGGGTGTATATCCCGCCTCCCTAGGGAATTAAGTGTGGTTCAAAAGAGACATCTAATTACTGTAGCGAGTCTAAAGGAAACACTCAGTACACAAGAATTTGATACCTATTCGTCTAATTGTTTTACTTTTCTTGACAAGTTCAAAAAAGACCAGGAAATGATAAAGAGACACAAGTGGTTGAGAGATGAAGACAACTATAAGCGAGGTAACATCTACACATGGCAGGAACAAAGAAGTCAAAGGCAACCACCGACACAGGGGAATACCTCCATCAAGAAATCATCGACTAATTCTACGTTCTAGATCTACATCTTCTAAAGGAACACGATCTACACAAGAGTCATAATCTGTGGAGCCTTCTTTAGTCCTTATCCCAGAACCCAAAGGACCAGACGAGGAGGAAGGAGACAACACAGAGGAAAACAACGAGATCAGCGACCCCCTGAAAAATCAGACAGTACTCAGAAAACAACAGCAGTGGTAAATATTTCCTACACTGTACTTACTAATGCTCAGATGGATTTGTTATGTAAAGCTTTATCATTTTGTCCCACAATTGGAATAGATTGGTTCCAATTGGAACTATATCTTCAGCATTTGTTCCGTAATATACAGTAAAACTAAAAGTCTAGTTTGCTGATCCTGCTCAATCATGCCGTAATGTGAAGGACATTCCTCCACAGATGAGTGAACTCACCCTTGGCAGAGTGGGCCTACATGCCAAGAGTGACTTCACTCCACAGCTTTGATATTGATGTCTTGCAAAACTCTCTGCGGGACAATAATCTCAAACATCCCAACATGAAGACCTCTGAGTTATGTGCCATTTAAGAACTTTCCAAAAAACTATGATTTAAGTATCAAGTTGGCAGATAAAGGGGGAGCTGTTGTTGCAATGGACACTGAATGGTACAGCTCTGAGATTAAGAGACAATTGAGTGATACAGAAGTCTATAGACTTGAACTACTAAAAGTGATTACAAACACTCTTGACTCTGCTAAATGTGCTTGGATTGTCGATGATGCACTACATTCTTTTCTTCTCATTCCATATCCAAAAACACCTTTTGATATATATTTTACCGAAAATACACAAATCCCTGAATAATCCTCCAGGTAGACCTATTGTCTCCGGAAGAGGATTGTTTTTTTCAAATATTGATAGTTCAATTTATTTCTAAATATCTTTTTAGTTAAAGTTTTACAGAATTTTGCCAACACATCCAGATTCTTTGTTCGCGATACAGGGGATTTTTTAGACAAAATCTCAGGTATTAGCGTTGGTCCCAATACTATTCTGGCATTATTTGACGTGACTAGCCTTTACACCTCCATCAATCATGATAGGGGTGTGGAGGCAATTCGGAGATGCCTTATCAACACTGACTACAAGAATATTGCAGGGAGTTCATCATCGACCTTCTCAACTTTGTTCTGAGATATAATTATTTTGCATTTAGGGATGACTATTATCTTCAATTACAGGGAACTGCTATGGGTTCAAACATGGCGTCCACATATGCTAATGTTTTTATGTCTGATTTGGAGACAAGATTTGTCTGTGTCCCACCACTTCGGCCATGTGCTGGGGTGGTGGAGATACATAGATGATATCTTTGTCATCTGGGCTGGTTGAGAGTTGGATCTTAATGCTTTTCACAATTACTTCAATCAAATAGATCCTGATGTTAAATTCACCCTCTCGTTCTCCTCTGAACAGATTCAGTTTCTTGACACGATGGTTAAAAAGGATGGGCATTCATTAGTTACTGATTTGTATAATAAGCCCACTGATTGCATCAAGCTTTTGAGCATTGATAGTTGTCATCCTCGAACTATGGTAGAATCTCTGCCCTTTAGTCAGTTTCTCAGAGTGCAGCGAATAGTGAGAGTCAGACACATGGCACACAAGACTTGAGGACATGGCATACAAATTTTTGCAGAGGGGTTATCCCAAAAAGCTAATTCAAACACATTAGGGGTTGAACAGAAAACTAAGGAATCAATTCCATCAAGGATTCCGTTTGTATCTATGTATTCAGAGAACAGTCACTTGATTATCAAAGCCATTAGAAAACATTGGCCTATATTAATGAGCAACCTCCACCATGTTAAGGAATTTTCTGTCCCTCCTCTTATCTCCTACAGACGTTCATCAAATTTACGCAACAAGTTAGTCAAAGCAGATGTTTCTAGCAAGAAATTAAGACAGTCTTATATAGGCTCCAGAAGAATAGGATGTTTCCCCTGCATGTCACGAATACAGGGGAGGGGAGGGACACAGAACTAGGCCTCGAGGCTTTGGAGAGGGAAAAGGTCACCTCCTAGGAAGCCCCTAAACCTGGCACTGACCACTACATACATACATATTCATATCCTCCCACTCACATTTCTAATATCGCAGCACGATTAAATTATTTATTTATTTGATCCGTCAAAATATTTAAATATTCAGGTGACACTTATATACAAATAGAGCATATCCTTTAATTTATTGTTCATTATTCCTATATTTGTAATAGTATCCATATTTGTTTATACTGTATATATTTTTTATATATTTTTTAGCCATTTAGCATACCTTTGACCTATCCAATGAGCAAACAGCATTGATTTCCATAAATATTCATCCATGTATATCCATGTGTATTTTTTGGCTTATAATTTGTTATATATATGTATGATCTTAGATTAATAATTTAAAAAAAATATATTTATAATTTTTTTATTTATTTTTTGAAACATATTTTGCAAGACATATTGACTTATGCAGTACAAATAATAATTTTTATCATTTTTATGCTTTCAATTATGGATTCACTCCTTACTAACCATGCCTTTTTATATATTCATTTTCTTTATCTTCCCCGCCTTGGGGTGATATTGTTTACCTGTTACCCCATTTTTACCTTTCCACGTTTCGCATATGTCTCTTGGTCTATCCGCCATTTTTACTTTTATTGTCATTTTTTAGCTCTGGTAAATGACATTTATATTATACAATGGTCCTTTATTTCTTTATATTTTTACATGTGTGTGTGTGTATATATATATATATATATATATATATAGGCATACATGTATGTGTATATATCTGTTTTTTAGACTTGAAAAGGGATTACCCCTGTGAAAGGCTTTCACAAGGCGACTGGCATTAACGTCGGCCTCTGGAACCCACATTCTCTCCTCTGGACCGTAACACTTCCAGTGAACGAGATACTGGAGGGATCTACGGAGAATTCGGGAGTCCACTATCCTGGCGATATGAAATTCAAGATTACCGTCCACCATGACAGGAGGGGGTGGCAGGGAGGACAGTTCAGCAGGTTTGACATATCTCTTCAGTAATGATTTGTGGAAAACATTATGAATCTTTAAAGCCTACGGAAGGTCAAGACGAAAGGCTACCGGGTTAATAATGGCAGAGATCTTATATAGACCAATAAACCATGGGCCCAACTTCCACGAAGGTACTTTCAACTTAATGTTTCTTGTGGACAGCCACACAGAATCACCCACTCTCAGGTCCGGACCACTCATACGTCTCTTGTCAGCCATTCATTTATACTTCTTGCCCATCTTTTTCTGATTATTTAATATTTTCTGCCAAATAGATGACAAAGAAGAGGAAAATCTTTTCTCTTCAGGTATACCAGAAGTCTCAGTACCATAAAATGTGCCAAACTGCGGATGGAACCCATATGCCCCAAAAAACTGTGACTTATCAGTGGACTCCTGCCTACAGTTATTTATGGCGAACTCAGCCAAAGACAAAAAAGAAGACCACTCCTCCTGATTCTGAGACAAAACATCTCAGATAAGTCTCCAGATTCTCGTTAGTGCGCTCAGTCTGTCCATTCGACTAAGGGTGAAAGGCCGAAGAGAAGGACAATTGTACCCCCAAGCGAGTGCAAAACGCCTTCCAGAATCTGGAAACAAACTGAGTCCCCCTATCAGACACCACATCAGAGGGAATACCATGTAGCTTCACAATGTTGTCAACAAACACTTGTGCGAGAGTTTTAGCATTAGGTAGCCCTGGTAATTCTATAAAGTGCAATATCTTATTGAAGCGATCAACAACTACCAGAATCAGTTTTTCCTGAGTAATTTGGCAAATCTGTGATGAAGTCCATGGACAAATGAGTCCAAGGTCTGGACGGGATGGACAACAGAAGTAGAGATCCTGAAGGCCGAGTATATGTCACCTTAGCACGTGTACAACTACTACAGGCTGACACATAGCCCTCCACACATTTACGCAACCCCGGCCACCAGAATGTATGAGAGATGAGATAAAACATGGATCTGCTCCCAGGGTGTCCTGTAAGAACTGTACAGTGATGTTCCTCGAACACCTTGTGCCGTAATTTAGAAGGAACAAACAACTTTCACAGAGGACAAGAATCCAGTGCATCTCCCTGGGCCTCCAACACCTCGGCCTCAAGGTCAGGATAAAGAGCAGTTATAACTACCCCTTCAGACAAGATAGGACCAGGATCTTCCGAATCACCCCCCCCCCCCAAGGAAAGCTACGCGACAAGGCATCCGCCTTGACGTTCTTAGTCCCAGGACGATAGGTGACAATGAAATTAAAATTAAATCTTGTAAAAAAAAAAAGACCATATGGCCTGCCTTGGGTTCAGATGTTTAGCCGACTCCAGGTAAGCCAGATTTTTGCTCCTTCCAACCAATGACGCCATTCCTCAAAAGCCAACTTAATGGCCAGCAATTTTCTATTGCCTACATCATCATTTCTTTCAGAAGCCGAGAGTTTCTTAGAGAAGAAAGCACATCAGCGCCATTTACTAGGTGAAGGACCCTGCAAGAAGCCTGCTCGGATGCGTCAACCTCCACAATAAATGGTTGTGACACATCCGGCTGCACCAGTATAGGAGCAGAAGCAAAACATTCCTTTACCGCTGAAAAAGGCATGTAACGCCTCATCAGACCAGACTGAGAAATCCTCACCTTTCTTAGTCATATCTGTTAATGGTTTAACAGTCGAGTAATTCAAGATAAATTTACGGTAGTAATTGGTGAACCCCAAAAATTGCATAAGCGTTTTTAGATTTTCGGGTCGATCCCAGTCAAACACAGCAAGGACTTTCTCCGGATCCATACAAAAACCCGAAGATGAGAGTAGGTAACCCAGGAATTGCACTTCCGGAACTGGAAATACCCACTTCTCCATCTTAGCATACAATTTATTCTCCCTTAAGGGTCTGTAAGACCTGTCTCACGTGATCCTGATGCTTCTCCATGTCGTGGGAATAAATTAAAATATCATCCAGATACACCACCACAAACCTGCCTACCAGATGATGAAAAAATGTCATTGATGAAATGTTGAAAAACAGCAGGAGCGTTGGTCAACCCAAAAGGCATGACCAAATTCTCAAAATGACCTTCAGGGGTATTAAAGGCTGTCTTCCATTCGTCCCCTCCTTGACCCTTATCAGTTTATATGTCCTCCTCAAATCCAACTTAGAGAACGCCTTGGCACCAACAATCTGATTGAACAAATCTGGGATCAAAGGAAGGGAATAGGGATCATGGACAGTAATGCAATTAAGCTCACAGAAATCCAGACATGGCCTAAGAGTTCCGTCCTTTTTCTGAACAAAGCAAAACCCTGCATCAACTGGGGATTTGGATGGTCTAGGACCCTTAGCCAAACTCTCGGTGATATACTCTCGCATGGCTGCTCTTTCGGGTTAAGAAAGATTATACAACCGAGATTTGGGCAATTTAGCTCCGGGAATAAGGTTGATAGAGCAATCATACTCTCGATGTGGGGGTAACTCCTGGTGTCAACTTTCAGAGAATATATCAGCAAAATCAGAAGTAAAGGAAGGTACAGCTTTAGTGGTTATAACAGAAAGTGATGTGCTAAGACAGTTGTCTATGCAATAATCACTCCAATCAAGAATCTGTCTCGTTTGCCAATTGATGGTAGGATTTTGTCTACTTAACCATTGTAAACCTAGCACCACCGGAGCAGGCAGACCCTCCAGCACAAAACACAAGATGGATTCTTGATGAAAATCACCTACCTTTAAATGGATGTCCTGCACAATTTGTGATAAACATTTTTGAGTGAGTGGAGCGGAATCAATAATAAAAATAAATATTTTTGTCTAATGCATTTGTTCTCACACCATGCATACGAACAAACTGACCATCAACTAGGTTAACCCCTGCCCCACTGTCAATAAACACCTCAATTCCCACAGTTTTGGAGTCTAGCGCCACCTTGGCTGACAGGAGAAATGGGGTACTACCAGTAAATGAAAAAGTACGTTTTCTGGCTCCCCACCCACACCACCAATAGTCAATTGGGGATTAAACGTTTTTTTTTGTTTTCACCTTGACGCTGAACGTACGGACATATATTCACAAAATGTCCCTTCTTTCCACAACTAAAACAGACTCCCTTCATATGACCAAAGCTCTTGCCAGCAGATTCAGGAGTAGCTCCTTCTAACTGCATAGGCTCGTCACAAGGCGTAACCACATGTGTCTCTCCACCATAAAACTGTCAAAGGATGCCGCCACATTATTCGACAGTACATCCTCAGGGTGAGGAACCCTAGATCTCTCTCAGGCGTCTATCAAGACGTACAGCAAGGGACATAGCTGCTTCCAATGACTCAGGATTTTTATGAAAGGCCAACGCGTCCTTCAGCCTCTCAGATAGCCCCTGACAGAATTGGCTATGGAGAGCAGGATCACTCCACATCATATCCGTTGACTACTGTATCTCCTAAATTCAGAGCACTAGGTTTCTGCGGAGCACTCTGCCTGCCGTAAACCACGTGATTTGGTCTCGGCCTGAGAGATCCGATCCGGGTCATCGTAAATAAGACACAAGGCTCTAAAAAATTTATCTATCGACTAGAGGGACTGTGATCCGGTCGGCAGAGAAAAAGCCCAAGACTGGGCGTCACCTTTAAGCAATGAAATGATCATACCCATACGTTAACTCTTATCCCCAGAAGAGTACAGACGCAGCTGAAAGTACAATTTACATGACTCCCTGAACGAAAGGAAATTGTCGCTACCCCTGGAAAATCTGTCCAGGAGGGCAACCTTAGGTTCAGGGCAGGCCTGGTACCCACCACTGGAACCAGCCACCTGTGGTCTATGAATCTGCAAGACTGTCATGCGGAGGTCAGCTACTTCCAAAGACAGAACCTGCAGCTGTCCGACCAGTGCAGACATAGGATCCATAGCTGCACTGATCCGAACAAAATTGCTGTTTTTAGGCGATTGATACTTTCACGAATACAGGGGAGGGGAGAGACAAAGAACTAAGCCTCAAGGCTAGGGAGAGGGAAAAGGTCACGTCCTAGGCTCTGACTCCTGTCAATATGTATAGACCCTGAAGGTGGTAAAATACATACGCCGAAACCTAGACCCTAGGAGCCCTGAAATGCCCTAGGTAGTGGCAGGGAATGAGACTAGTGGTTCCTTCCCAGGAGAAATGAACCAGCGTCTCCCTGAGGCCTAGTAACAACAAGCACAGGGGAACAACCAACTTATCTTATAGAAAAAGGATGAGCAGGAAAACAGGTAAGGTCCACACACCAACTCTTCCAAATCCAAGCAGAGAATATCAACCGCATGGTTTAAAGTGTGAGACAAAACTAAAGCCTAATGCAGACATCCATGGAATACGGTCCATGAGATACCGGACTGGCATTGCAGGAGCGCACGCCGTCATGGCAACCAATGACGCCGTGCGCTCCTGCAATGCCAGTCTGGTATCTCACGGACCGTGTTCCACGGATGTCTACATAAGGCTTAAGTAGGGAATGCAGTAATGACCACGGGCCACACCTGAGAATCAAGAGACTGTCAGTTAACCTCACGTGCAGTCAGTCTCTCCAATCTTCTAACCTCTGTCACAGAAGGTACCGTGAAACTGCCTCAGTTGTATAAATTGTACCTATATGCTGAAAGGAAAGAAATTCACTCACCCCACCTTGGGGACTCAACATGATAATAGGCCATTTCCTTACATGTGATAGTACTTTTGTTATTTATCTATTACAATGTCCATGTGGCCTCCTCTATGTAGGGGAGACCACATGTGACCTTAAAACGCGGTTAAACCAGCACAGATATACAATTCGTCAGAAAAGGAAAGATCTCCCGCTCTGTAAACATTTTGCAGATGTTGGACATAAAGAGAAGGATCTTAAGTTTAGAATTATCGATCATATTCCTCCTCTGAAAAGAGGTGAAAATAGGGAATTGGTACTTAAACAACATGAGTTACAGTGTATTCCCCTGTTACAAACACTTAAACCAAGAGGTCTAAATACTGAATTCAGATGGGATCTATATGATAAGTAGGTAGATCACTTGGCGAACCGAGTAAGCAATCCGTTTAGTCATTTGACCTTGTAATCGGAAATTAAAGTAATGTCAGTTGCTATGTATTCATTTTGATCATAGGACTAGGATATTAATCCTTACTCTTTTCTTTTCTCCATAGGATGGACGTCATTTGTTTATCCTATCCAGCGTCACCCAAGTAGTTTGGTTAATCATCTTGTTCAATTACAATACTAACCATTTATGGTACTAATTTGTTGATACTGGAGAACTACCAGTGAATGTGGCCCATCTCGTATTGTTATTACCACGTAGTAATTAGATTTTATATTTTTTTATTTTCGCCCCTACAAGAGGTGACATTTGTATTAACATTATGTATGCAGGTGTAACTTTGCACCTCTGGGACATGGATAATGCCCTAGCTCTATATATGGTGGTTATTAACGAAACACACTCAGATTGGGTCACTGTCACTAGCGGAGTACCTCAGGGGTCAGTATTGGTCCCTATTCTCTTCAATATATTTATTAATGATCATGTAGAAGGCTTGCACAGTAAAATAATTTTTTTTGTAGATGACACTAAACTGTGTAAAGTAATTAACACTGAGGAGGACACTATACAGCTACAGATGGATCTGGATGGATTAGAGGCTTGGGCAGAGAAGTGCAGATGAGGTTTAACACTGACAAAAGTAAGGTTATGCACATGGGAAGGTATAATGCAAATCACCTGTACATACTAAATGGTAAAACACTGGGTAACACTGACATGGAAAAGGACCTAGAAATTTTAATAAACAGCAAACTAAGCAGTAAAAACCAGTGTCAGACAGCTGCTGCCAAGGCCAAAAATGGGTTTCATCAAAAGGGGCATAGATGCCCGTGATGAGAACATAGTCCTACCACTTTACAAATCACGAGTCAGACCACACATGGAGTACTGTGTACAGTTCTGGGCTCCTGTGAACAAGGCAGACATAGCAGAGCTGGAGAGGGTTCAGAGGAGGGCAACTAAAGTAATAACTGGAATGGGGCAACTACAGTACCCTGAAAGATTATCAACATTAGGGTTATTCACTTTAGAAAAAAGACGACTGAGGGGAGATCTAATTACTATGTATAAGGCCGAATGCACACGGTTCTGGCTACAATCAGAGTCCAAGCATGGTACCATTATAGGGTTTCTGTGGGGAGATATGTATATCTCCCTTCCCTAGTCTCAAACCACCACACTAAGACCACGGGCCTGTTCATTGTGGCCACAGGGACACAAATATGTATCCGGTTTGTGCCTGTGATGGCCGGGCGATTCATAATCCCTTATAAATCGCCGTTTCCATGCTGTCTGCTAGATTTGATTGAACTGGGGAATGGCTTAGACCTCATGCTAAGAAATTCTTCCTGTCACAGGTGTGAATTCGTACGCATGTGGCCTCCTTGAAGCCAGAACCCCTGTGGAGTTCACTACCTCTGCTATCTGACAAGCAGAGGGTTGAAGTGAGAACTTATTTTGCATGTACACTGACAAAGGTGAATCAGATGAAAATCATGGCTGCCAGTAAATAATGATCCATATTCCTCACACCTCCCCCTTTTAGAGGGCGCCAGGGGGCAGCACCGTCCTGTGTTCCCCTGTGCGCCCATCCACACCCTCTCCTTGCCGGGATAGCCCGTCAGCATTCCTGTGGTCACGGCCCTTCGGCTACTATAGTGGGGGACGAACCTCCTATAGTACCCAGTGGTGCCCAGGAAGGACATCACCTGTTTCTTGGTCCTGGGGGTGGGCCAGGATGCGATGGCATTCACTTTTCCAGGCTCTGACTTCAGGGTCCCCCCACCTACCCGGTGCCCCAGGTAGTGGACCTCGCTCATGCCCAGCTGGCACTTTTCTGGCTTGATGGTCAAGCCTGCCTGGCGGATCCGCCCGAGTACCTGCGTCAGGTGCTCTAGGTGATCCTACCATGTGGGACTGAAGACACCAATGTCATCCAGGTACGCGGTTGCGTACTCCAAGTCCCTTAAGCAGCGTGTTGACCATCTGCTGAAAAGTGGCAGGGGCATTTTTAATGCCGAACGGCATCACTGTGGACTCGTACAATCTAAAGGGGGTAATAAAGGCATAGCGTTCCTGTGCCTCACGGGTCAGGGGAATCTGCCAATACCCCCGGTTCAGAGCCATGATGGTCAGGTACTGGGCCCCGGCCAACTGATCGAGTAGGTCATCAATGTGTGGCATTGGGTACGCATTGGTGACCGAGACAGCGCTGAGTCCCCTGTAGTCCATGCAGAAACGGGTGGTCCGGTCCTTCTTTGGGACGAGGACCACAGGCGATGCCCAAGTGCTGTTGGATGCCTGGATGACCCCCAGCTTCAGCATCTCATAAATCTCTTGGCGCATGTGCTGCTGCACCTCCAAGGAAACCTGTTATTCTGAACGTCAGATTGGGGGCTGATCCCTGGTGTCCACGTGATGGATGGCCAACTCTGTCCTTCCAGGCTTGTTGCTGAACAACTCCCAGAAGGGGTAAAGGGTTTCCCATAGCTGGGACCGTTGGTCCTTCAAGAGCTGTGGGCCCACCTCCACATCCTTGATGGACCCACCTGCCTTCACCTTGGCGAGCATGTCCAGGAGGGTTTCCTCCTCCCCCTCTTCTGGAATGTTGCAGACAGGTAGGGCACATGCCTCCCTCTCCTGATGTGCCTTCATCATGTTCACGTGGAAGGCCTTCCGACTTCGCCGGGCGTGGTCCAGGGTGACCAGGTACGTCACGGCGTTGAAGCGCTAATGCACGAGGTACGTGTCACCACTGGCTCTGGGAGAGATCTCAGAAGTTCAGATAGACGGAAGACTCAGGAGTCGATCTGACAGATCTCTATTGTTTTCATTGTTGCTGACAGGTTTCCACCCCTTCGCAGGTGTTGCTCATTATCAGTCAGGTGGCCCTTTATATGTTCCGCCTTTCACTGGTTTTCCTGCGGGTAATAGTTCTTCTGAGGAGTGCTCTGCTTGTGTGGTGATTCTCCTGTTCCAGTTGTTTCTCAAGCTAAGTCCTTTCCCTCTTCTTGTTGTGTCTGTCCTGACTAGGCCTCAGGAAGACACTGGCTCCTTCAGTTTGGAAGGAGCCGGTTGCCTCTTTCCCTGTTCCCTAAGCTGAGGGTTTGGTGCAGTGTTTCAGCAGACTCAGGTTCCAGTGCATGTGCATTTCTACCCTTGAGATTTGCACATGTGGTTAGCAGCTTAGGGAGAGAGTCAGGGTTTGCTAGGAGGTGACCTCTTTATTCCCTAGGCTTGGGGCCTAGTCTGTAGTTGTTTTGTTGTTGTTCCCTTTGGTTGTCTTTCCTTCCCCGTACTACCCGTGACATTATTAACCGCCGAATACCGTTACTGTTTCCCCTGCTCTGTGTTGTCATGGATCCTGTCTCTACACTGGTGGATCGCATGCAGGGGTTGTCGCTGGAGGTAGCAGACCTCCGTGAAACTGTTGCAAGGTGTCAGGCGTCTGTCTCTGCCAGTGGAGCCCAGACCTGCTCTGAACCTAAGATCGCCCTCCCGGACCAATTTGCCGGAGGAAGTGACAACTTCGTTCGGTTCAGGGAGTCATGTAAACTTTATTTTCGCTTACTCCCTCACTCCTCTGGTGAAGAGAGTCAAACGGTGGGGATCGTTATTTCTTTATTGAAAAGTGACGCTCAATCTTGGGCCTTTTCTTTGCCGACCGGATCCCATTCCCTCCATTCGGTGGATGGTTTTTTCAGAGCCCTGGGACTTATTTATGACGACCCAGATCGAGTTTCTCTGGCTGAATCTATGTTGCGTGGCTTGCATCAGGGAAATCGGTCTGCTGAGTCCTACTGCTCTGAATTCAGGAGGTGGGCAATTTATTCTGAGTGGAATGACCCTGCCCTCCGGAGTCAGTTCTGTCAGGGGCTTTCTGAGAGACTAAAAAATGCCCTAGCACTCCATGAAAATCCTGTTTCATTAGAGTCTGCCATGTCTCTTGTGGTATGAATTGATAGATGTCTGAGGGAAAGGTGCAAGACTCCGTTCTCTCGAGACATATTACCTGAAGGGAGGTCGGTCCCCTCTGACACTCGGGGTCCTGAGCCCATGACTGGAGATGAACCTATGCAATTGGGACGGGTCTCTCCAGACCTTGGTGATAAGAACTTCAGGGCTAGAAAGAGACTCCGTTTTTTTTGTGGTAAAGGGGGTCATTTTGTTAATTACATGTCCCTATGTAAAATATGTAGGCAAGAATAAAAAAAAGGAGTTACCAATAAGTTTTGTTCTCTAACTGTTGGCAGAGTAGTTGGGGAATCTGAGAACATGCTCTTGTCTTTTACCAGTAGTACCTGTTTTCTCCTGCCTGCCAGGGTGGCGCTAGATTCCAAAAATATTGATATAGAGGTATTTTTGGACAGCGGGGCAGGGGTTAACCTTGTGGATTACCAGTTTGTCCTGATGCATGGTTTTAAATCTAATGCACTGAACAAAGAGATCTCAGTGTTTGCTATTAATTCGGCTCCCCTTTCTCAAAAACCTTTGACTCACATGGTGCAGGATATCCAGTTAAGGGTGGGGGATTCTCATGTTGAGGGTATTTCTTGATTTATAATGAAGGGTCTGCCGGCACCTCTGGTGCTAGGGTTGCCATGGTTTTCCAAACATAGACCTGTCATTGATTGGCAAGCGAGACAGATCAAGGGCTGGAGTGATTTACTGTATGGACAACTGTCTTATCATATCTCTTGCTGGGATATCCACTAAGATGTTGCCCCCGCTTCTCTCTGATTTCTCTGATGTGTTCGCTGAGGGTGTGGATCAGGAGTTACCCCCTCATAGAGAATATGATTGCCCTGTCAATCTGATTCCTGGAGCTAAGTTGCCAAAGTCTCGGTTGTATAACCTGTCTGAACCCGAAAGAGTTGGTATGTGAAAGTATATTACTGAGAGTTTGGCAAAGGGACACATCAGACCATCTAAGTCACCTATGGTGGCAGGGTTCTTTTTTTGTAAAGAAAAAAGATGGGACATTGAGACCGTATCTAGATTTCCGAGAGTTGAATCGCATCACTATCCATGATCCTTATCCCCTTCCCCTGATCCCAGATTTGTTAAACCAGATTGTTGGAGCTAAGGTGTTTTCTAAATTAGACCTAAGAGGGGCATATAATCTGGTCAGGATCAAGGAAGGGGATGAATGGAAGACTGCGTTTAATACCCCAGACAGTCATTTTGAGAACTTGGTCATGCCTTTTGGTTTGACCAATGCCCCGGCAGTATTTCAACATTTCATCAATGACATTTTTCATCATTTGATGGGAAGGTTTGTTGTCGTATACCTGGATGACATATTGATTTATTCGCCCGATATGGAGAGTCCTCAGGATCATGTGAGACAAGTCTTGCTGATTCTCCGGGAGAATAAGTTATATGCCAAATTAGAAAAATGTGTGTTTGCTGTTCAAGAGATTCCTTTTCTGGGTTACCTGCTTTCCGCTTCGGGCTTTCGCATGGATCCCGAAAAAGTCAGTGCGGTCTTGGAATGGGATCTGCCCGAGAATCATAAAGCGCTTATGAGGTTTTTGGGGTTTACCAATTACTACAGAAAATGTATCTTGAATTATTCCACTGTTGTCAAACCTCTGACTGACATGACTAAGAAAGGGGTGGATTTCTCTGTCTGGTCAGAAGAGGTGTTACATGCTTTTTCCACTATAAAGAAATGTTTTTCCTCTGCTCCCATTTTGGTGCAGCCTGATGTGTCTCAGCCATTTATTGTTGAGGTGGACGCATCAGAAGTGGGAGTTGGTGCAGTTCTGTCACAGGGTCCTTCTCCTGGCAAATGGCGCCCTTCTGCTTTTTTAAAAAAAAAACTCTCTTCTGCCAAGAGAAATTATGATGTTGGCAATAGAAAGCTGCTAGCCATTAAGTTGACCTTTGAGGAATGGTGTCATTGGTTAGAAGGAGCGATTCATCCCATTACTGTATTTACCGATCATAAAAGTCTGGCCTACCTGGAGTCGGCTAAACCTTTGAACCCAAGGCAGGCCAGATGGTCTTTGTTTTTTACCAGATTTAATTTCATTGTCACTTTTCGCACTGGGGTCAAGAATGTCAAGGCGGATGCCTTGTCGCGTAGATTCCCTGGGGGGAAGGGTGATACTGAGGATCCTGGTCCGATTTTGGCTGATGGGGTGGTTGTATCTGCCCTCTATCCTGAACTGGAGGCGGAGGTGTTAGAAGTTCAGGAAGAGGGACCTGATTCCTGTCCCCCAGGGAAGTTGTTTGTTCCTTCTGAGCTTCGTCACTAGGTGTTTAAGGAACATCATGATACTGTCCTTGCGGGACACCCTGGGAGCAGATCCACTGTTGATCTTATTTCCCAGAGATTCTGGTGGCCGGGTTTACGTAAGAGTGTTGAGGGCTATGTGGCAGCTTGTGAGACCTGTGCACGTGCCAAGGTGACTCATACTCGGCCCTCAAGATCTCCTCTTCCTTTGTCCATCCCATCCCGTCCCTGGACGCACTTGTCCATAGACTTTATCACCGATTTGCCCAGTTCTTCTGGGATGACGGTGATTTTGGTGGTGGTCGACCGCTTCAGTAAGATGGCACACTTTATTCCATTTTCTGGTTTACCCAATGCCAAAACTCTGGCTCGGACATTTGTTGATAACATTGTGAAATTACACGGCATTCCCTCTGATGTGGTGTCTGATAGAGGGACTCAATTTGTTTCCAGATTCTGGAAGGCTTTCTGTACTCGCCTGGGGATTCTTTCGTCCTTTTCTTCGGCTTTTCACCCTCAGTCGAACGGACAAACTGAACGCACTAACCAGAATCTGGAGACATATTTGAGGTGTTTTGTCGCTGAGAATCAGGAGTGGTCCTCATTTTGGTCGTTGGCTGAATTTGCTTTTAATAACCGTCATCAGGAGTCCACTGATAAGTCACCATTTTTTGGTGCATATAGGTTTCACCCTCAGTTTGGTACGTTCTGTGGGAATAATTCCTCTGGTATTCCTGATGAGGAGAGATTTGCTTCTTCCTTTTCATCTATCTGGTGGAAAATTCAATTTAAAAAAGATGGGGGATAGGTATAAACGTATGGCTGACAAGAAACATGTGTCTGGTCCGGACCTGAATGTGGGTGATTTGGTGTGGTTGTCCACTAAGAACATTAAGTTGAAGGTGCCATCCTGGAAGTTAGGTCCAAGATTTATTGGTCCATACAAGATCTCTGGCATTATCAATCCGGTTTCTTTTCACCTTGAACTTCCGCAGGCTTGAAAGATCCATAATGTCTACCATAAATCTTTGTTAAACCTGCTGTACCATCTTCCTTGCCACCTTCATCTGTCATGGTTGACGGGAATCAGAAGTTTCAAATTTCCAGAGTTGTTGACTCTCGTTTCCTTCGGGGTTCCCTTCAATACATCGTTCATTGGATGGGTTACGGTCCGGAGGAGAAAATGTGGGTCCCGGCGACTGATGTGAATGCCAGTCGGCTTCTGAGGGCCTTTCACAGAGCCCACCCTGATAAAGTTGGTCCTGGGTGCCCGGGGGGAGGGGGGGAGGGGGTACTGTCACCGCCGGCTCTGGGAGAGATCTTAGAAGTTCAGATAGATGGAAGACTCAGGAGTCGATCTGACAGATCTCTATTGTTTTCATTGTTGCTGACAGGTTTCCATCCCTTCGCAGGTGTTGCTCATTATCAGTCAGGTGGCCCTTTATATGTTCCGCCTTTCACTGGTTTCCCTGCGGCTAATAGTTCTTATGAGGAGTGCTCTGCTTGTGTGGTGATTCTCCTGTTTCAGTTGCTTCTCAAGCTAAGTCCTTTCCCTTTTCTTGTTGTGTCTGTCCCGACTAGGCCTCAGGGAGACACTGGCTCCTTCAGTTTGGAAGGAGCTGGTTGCCTCTTTCCCTGTTCTCTAAGCTGAGGGTGGGTGGAGTGTTTCAGCAGACTCAGGTTTCCATGCATGTGCATTTCTACCCTTGAGATTTGCACATGTGATTAGCAGCTTAGAGAGAGAGTCAGGGTTTGCTAGGAGGTGATCTCTTTATTCCCTAGGCTTGGGGCCTAGTCTGTAGTTGTTTTGTTGTTGTTCCCTTTGGTTGTCTTTCCTTCCCCGTGCTACCCGTGACATTGCGGGCCTTCCCAGGCCGCCTGAAGCTTGTCCTGAGGTACGGGGACCAGTACCCATACCTTTTGACCCACCTGGTAGGTCCTCTCACAAGCGTTCTGGTCGTACCATCGCTTCTGGTCGGCCTGGGCCCGCTCCATATTATCGTGCACCAGCTGCGACAAGGCCTGCATCTTGTTTCGGAAGCGCATGACACATCGCCCGTACAGGAGCTCGAAGGGGGAGAACCCCGTGGAGGCCTGTGGGACCTCTCGGTAGGCAAACATCAGATGTGGGAGGTTCCGCTCCCAGTCATGCCCGTGGGAGTCGACCAACATCTTAAGCATCTTATTTAAGGTGCCATTAAACAGTTCGCATAGGCCATTGGTCTGTGGGTGGTACGGGCTCGTCACCAGATGTTGCACCTGTGTTTGCCTACAGAGGGACTCCATCAATTGCAACATGAACTGGGTCCCCCAGTCGGTGAGCTTTTCCTGGGGAAAGCCCACCCTGGAGAAAATCTCCAGCAAGGCGGTGGCCACATTAAACAGTTCGCACAGGCCATTGGTCTGTGGGTGGTACGGGCTCGTCACCAGATGTTGCACCTGTGTTTGCCTACAGAGGGACTCCATCAATTGCAACATGAACTGGGTCCCCCAGTCGGTGAGCATTTCCTGGGGAAAGCCCACTCTGGAGAAAATCTCCAGCAAGGCGGTGGCCACCTTTTGGCCCGAATGGATGACAAGGCTACCGCCTCCGGGTACCGGGTGGCGTAGTCTACTACCGTCAATATTAAGCATTTCCCGGAGCTGCTGGGAATGAACAGCGGTCCAATCAGATCCACAGCCACCCTCCTGAAAGGCTCTTCAATTATGGGCAGCGTTACGAGTGGGGCTTTGGGGCGCCACCCCGCCTTCCCCACCTGCTGGCAGGTGTCACATGAACGGCAGTAGGCAACCACATTGGCACCCATCTTTGGCCAGTAGAAATGCTGGGCTAATCTGGCCTTTGTCTTAGTGACCCCTAGGTGTCCAGCCATTGGAATCTCATTTGCAACCTGCAACAACTCCGTCCTGAACTGATAGGGTACCACTAGCTGTCTAGGCCACGCCTCCGGGGAGCCCAGCTGGACCGTGACCCGGTACAGTCGTCCTTGGTCCCAGACCATCCGCTCGAGATCTGAGTCCGAGGGGGACTGTGCCGCTTGCTCCTTGAAACCGGTCAGGCTGGCGTCAGCCACTAATGCTGCCTGAAACTCCTGACTGGACGTGGCCAGAATAGACGAGACTGCCACATCCACTGTCAAGTCCCCGGGACCTGTTTCCTGGCCTCCATCTGACTTGGCAGCCACTTGGTCGGAAGGGAGGAAATCCATCAGACCCCTGAGGGGCCCCTAGGGCCCCAGCACTCCCACTGCGCGGGACAGCAGCTATGGCCGCTGCCACCGCTGGTAGTGCCTGCTTCCCCTCAGCTTACGACCAAGTCGCCAGTCCAGACAGACTAACCTGGCCCCTCGGACATCCCGGTTGTGGGGGAATTCTGCACTGAGGCATTAACTGGAAGACCTACTTCTCCTGGGACAGCCCTGACCTCATTTGCATCCTCCTCCTCTGCAGCTGTCTGCCCCCTGCTTGTCCCCTCATTAGCCACACTTGAGGACAACAGGTCCCAGCATGCTTGCCTCAGCACAGCTGGCGTAAATGACCCACTCCCCACTGAGGGGAGAGGCACACATTACATCCTCCACCCCCACATCCCCATCAACAGGCATGTTATGAACATTAACAGTATCAACAGGGGTGGACATGACATCACATTCTGGGGGATCGGACCTCGGGGTGTCAGCAGACACAAGCCGCCCCAGGTGTGTCCCCAGCAAAACACTGGCGGGGATATTTGAGGATACCCCCACCTCCCTTACTCCTCGACTGGCGCCCCAGTCCAAATAGACCTTGGCGACGGGCAGCGCCGGTTCTACTCCTCCAATCCCGGAAACAGTAAGGGATCTCCCGGGCAGTAAATCATGGGGTGACACCAGTTCAGGCCATACCAGAGTCATTTCAGCGCCAGTGTCTCTAAGTCCCATGGCCACAGTGACTGGTTGAAAATTGTCAAGGGACCTCCCACCACCACCACCCACACACAACACAGTGGACGGTTTCCGGGTCGATGACTGGGACGGGTGCCTTGGGCGCTGGGGACACATGGCTTTGAAGTGTCCTGGCTGCTTACACAGGTGGCACAGTCGGGGTTCCCCCACTGACGTGGAAAGTGTAGCAGGGGCTGGTGCCCACTTGGGCCTAGGGGCAGGGGTAGCAGGTGCAGCGTGTGTCTTACCCCCTCTCCAGCCGACAGGTTTCCAGGCCTCTCAAGTCCTGTTGTTGGTGTATTCATCAGCCAGGGCTGCTGTTGCGGAGGCCCCCTTTGGCTTCTGGTCGCGGAGGTACTGCTGTAGGTCCTCCCGCAGCTGGTATTGATGGCAGGCCATCTCAAATGCCAACAAGAAAGTGTCCAAGTCCCCATCTTTGTCCAGCAGGGGGAAGTCCTCCGCCCGCAGTTTGGGAATCCGGATCTCTGGAGACTAGCATCAGGCTGGAGAGGGCTGCTGGAGTTGGAGCTGGAGCACTCGCAGCTGATGCTCATGCTCGGCTTGCTCGCGTCGTTCTGCAGCTTGCTCACGACGTTCTGCAGCCTCTGCTTGCTCATGACGCTCTGCAGCCTCTGCTTGCTCGCGATGCTCTGCAGCTGCCATGAAGATCTCGTAGGAAGCCTGGTCTGCCTGGAGACTGTCTAGGGCAGCCTGTAGGAGTTCACTGAAAAATTCTATGGTATAAATACGTATCCTATTATTCACTAAAAATTACACTGCCTGTATGGATACTAAAACCAAAAGCAAAAAAGCATTTATTTGTGGTGTAACTACTAAAAATCTACACATGGGCAGTATTGTCCTTGTATCACAGGCACTAGTCACTCAAATGCTGTGCATCAAACTAACGTATGTCAGAAGGACTACAAACATTACATCCACACTGACTGGATGCCACAGCAAACAAGTGATCTAGATAATAGTGGGGCTTATTCACTGTGCCATTAGACCATTGATGGTCCAAATCAATTATCGCTAGCTCTATTGTACGCACACATTCACTCAACGCGTTTCTCCGGCCTCGACCGGATCATCAGGAGTGCTAGTAATATTCGGCGATAAAGTACTTAGCCGAAACACGGACGTGGGGATTCATGATCGAGATACAAGACAGCACAAGATTAAATTATATATTTAATCGCCTTAAGGGCACACTAGATAACACACTATACACAAGGAATATATACAGTGGTCTGAGGTTACAAATACAGGTAATATGGTAGAAACAGGATTACACAGAGTACAAGTCAGTTACCGGGTAGTTGAATGTTCCTTTGGGTTATGATGGTGTAATAGTCCTTGGCTGCGGTCACGTGGGTGCAGTGATGTCAGCAGTTTCCAGGTCTCTCCAAACACATGGCACAATGTGACCCCCTTTCAGAGAAAGACGCCGCCCGCTGGCTGGCATGGACTTTTGACCTGTAGACAATCCCTCCTTTCCCCGCCTCTGGGATGGGTCCCCTCCTCCTCTTCTGGGCTTGCAGCCAAGGACCCACAAAACCCATTAGAGCCCATAGCTCCAGACCAGGAGGTCACAGGGAGATGGTTCTGGGACCAACAGACCCGCCTGGGTTCCGGCTACAATTAGTCCAAGCATGGTACCGTTATTGTGTTTCTGTGGGGAGATATGTATATCTCCCTTCCCTGGCCTCCCACCACCACACTAAGACCACAGGCCTGTTCATCATGGCCACAGGGACACAAATATATATCCGGTTTCTGCCTGTGATGGCCGGGCGATTCATAATTCCTTATAAATCGCCGGTTCCATGCTGTCTGCTAGATTTGATTGAACTGGGAATGGCTTAGACCTCATGCTAAGAGATTCTTCCTGTCACATCATCCTGGTTCCTGGCTGACTGGAAGAGGTGTGAATTCGTACGCATGTGGCCTCCTTGAAGCCAGAACCCCTGTGGAGTTCACTGACAAGCAGAGGGTTGAAGTGAGAACTTATTTTGCATGTACAATGACAAAGGTGAATCAGATGAAAATCATGGCTGCCAGTAAATAATGATCCATATTACTCGTATATAACATGTGGCTTTTCCAGCCTCTCAGGTAGTATCAAGTCCAGTACCTTTGGGGGATTGAGGCCCAGAAGTCCGCCTGACTCTGACCTTGCGACCGTTGTTTCCCAGACCTCGCGGAGTCCCCCAAAGTTCAGGCTAACACCAAGCCCCGTGGCCCTTCAGCCAGCCCGGCTGAGACCACTCTTCCAGAGCCTCCAACAGGACTCAAAGACTCTCTCCCCTGACTGACAGTCTAGGCTGGGCTCTTATCCCAGACTAATTGTGGCACCTGGTGCTGCCTCAGACCTGATGACTGACAAGGAAGACACAGAAACTCCTGCCATGAATCTCCCCTAGCAGCTATGAGGCTTGTCACTGCCTCACAATATATATATAATTCTGCTATTTATCCTTATCCTCTGTATCTGCACCCTCCTCACTCTCTGCTGTGTGCACCCCAAAAGACACCACCACCACCATAGCCCCTCCACTCGAGTCAGAGGAGTTATTTTCCCATTTATTTCCAGACCTTACCGATGCACAGCCATTTTTGGCATCGGATGAGGAAGAGGAGGTAGCAACGGCCTCCACCCAGCGGTCTGACGACAATACCCAGATCGGCCCAAGGAGGGTGGTCCCCGCTGTTGCTGCTTACTCCGAGATATCTAATGTCAGTGTTGGTGAAGGTGACAATGATGAAGTGTCGATGGAAATCACGTGGGTGCCCACAAGAGAGGAAGAGGAGGGGAGTTCAGAGGGAGAGACGGAGCAGAAGATAGGGAGGAGAAGCAGGCAGAGCTCGCAGTGCACAGGAGGCAAAAAGCAGACTGCAAATGTATCTGGAGCGAGCCATCCACCATGCGCGGTCGCATCTTGCGCACCCAGGACACCAGCACATGGCTCTGCAGTGTGGGCTTTTTTTAACGTGTCAGCTGCTGATAATAGTGTTGCCATTTGCAGCCTGTGCTGTCAATGCATAAGTCGCGGTAAGCCCAACACTCACCTAGGAACGACCGGCTTAAGAAGGCACCTGGCCTCCCATCACCGAGCCCAGTGGGAGCAACAGTCAGAACCCACAAAGCCACACTCCCGGCACTCCACGTCCTGCCTCTTCTCCTTCTCCTCTCTCCTCCCATTTGTCCTCCACTCCACCTTCCACCATGCCGTTGTCACGTTCATCTGGCACAAGGCAGGCTTCCATGGCCCAAATGTTCGAGTGTAAAAAAAATGATGACACCGGATAATCCTCTTGCCCAACGGCTGACCGCTGGCTTGTCGGAACTGCTAGCCCGCCAACTACTGCCATATAAATTGGTGGACTTGGAGGCCTTTAGAAAATTTGTGGCCATTGTCACACCGTAATGGAAGGTCTCCGGAAGGAAATATTTCTCCCAGAAGGGCATTCTTGAACTATATGGCCACGTTCAGCGGCAAGTTAATATATCTCTGGCACATAGTGTCGGTGCAAAGATACAGCTGACCACAGACACGTAGTCTAGCAAACACAGGCAGTACATAACTTTTACTGCCCACTGGGTGAACCTTCTGACAGCCGTCAAGCATGTAACCCATGGAACGCATGTGGATTTGGTGTTACCACCATGGATTGCATGCAGGCCTGCCTCTTCTTCACCTCCTCCTACTCCATCCTCCGTCTCCTCCTCGGCTGACTCCTTCTTTTCCACTGATACCGCCTCTTCCGCTGCACCCCCCAAGCTCCCCAGAACCTATTCGACGTGCCAGGTGTGATGTTGCCATGCTGTGGCTGTTGTGCTTGGAAGCCAAGAGCCACACCTGTCCTGCACTCCATTCAGCTCTGTGGTCACAGGCCTATCAGTGGCTAACCTCGCTCAATTTGACAGTTGGTAATGTGGGTGCCAATCTGCTGATCGCACTGAAACAGAGCAAAATGACACATGTGCATGGCGCACTTTCTAAACTTAGTCGTGCAGCGATTCGTTGCCAAATACCCCGGGGTCCAGGACGTCTTGTGGCAAGCCAGGAAAATCTCTGGCCATTTTAGAAGATCTTACACGGTAATGGCTCGCCTTGCTGATGTTCAGCGGCGACACCAGTTGCCCGTCAGATGTCTGATTTGAGACTACCCGACGCGATGGAACTCCACCTTGTATATGCTTGATAGGCTTTTCCAGCAGAAACATGCCATTAATGACTACCTGTACGGGGAGCTTGGTTTTTTTCACCACGTCAGTGGCTTCTCATGCGCAACGCATGCAGACTTCTGCGGCCATTTGATGAGATCACCAAACTGGTCAGTCACAGCCAGGGCGCCATCAGTGACATTGTACCTTACGTCTTCTTTCTGGAGCGCGCATTGCGTCATGTCATTGATCAAGCCGTTGAGGAGCAGGAAGATGAGGAAGTCGCAATGCTGAATGAATTCCCGGGGGGCTACTCCATCTTAGACAAGTCAGTCTTTTCTGGGATCCCTGATGTTGTCCGTGGATGGGGGGAGGAGACAGAGGACGACATTCTCCTGGGCAATGAGCAGGAGCCAAGCCGCTCCACCGCTTCCAAATTAGTGCAAATGGGGGCCTTCATGCTCCAGTGTTTGAAGAGGCACCCCGTATAAAAAGCATAAAGGGCAAGGACCAGTACTGGGTGGCAACGTACTTAGACCCCGGTACAAACACAAAATGGCAGACATGTTACCAGCATCACAAAGGGCTGTCAGAATGCAGCATTTCCAGGCCTTGCTGCGAGAGATGCTGCGGGCGCTGGCAGAGGATTTTCTACCCACAGAGAAACAGTTGCAAGTACCAATCCTACAGTGCATGCAAGAAGAGGACAGTTTGAAGATGTGTTGGTCACTTCGGATATGAGATCATTCTTGCAGCGAACCCATCGACAGCCACCCTCCGGATCCTGCCTCAGGGAATGCCTAGACCGACAGATGTGGACGCTCTGAGAAGCGAGGAACCACTGGACTACTGGGTGTGCAGGCTTGACCTGTGTCCAGAGCTGGCACAATTTGGCATAGAACTCTGGGCTTGCCCCTCGTCGAGTGTCCTGTCCGAAAGGACGTTCAGCGCAGAAGGGGGGATCGTGACCGATAAGCGCACTCTCCTACCTCATATTTCTAAAAATGAATGAGGCATGGATCTCAGAGGAATTTAACACCTGTGACGACCACGTTTAATTGAATTTCCTTATGACAGCCCACAAATATCCGCCACCAATCAGAACAAATAAAGCTCCCTGTCTTAGGTAAATACAGCGGCATAAAAGGCCTTTTCTGTCCAGTGAATGCCTAATGTTTGGGACCTCGGAGGAATTCAACACCTGTGACGACCATGTGTTATCGAATTTCAACTATTATCATTTGGGTTTTTTTCAAGAGGGGGGAATTTCGTTAGCCATGTTTTTAATCCAATTTTATATTTTTTGTTCTTTTAAACATATGTATTTGACATCTATTTGTGCAGTACGCAGCCCTGCAGGGTATTGCGCTGGTGAGGTCACGGTTAATAGGCAATCGAGGGTTGCTCTTGGTTACTCACAGTTTATGAAAGACCCTGGGCAGGCATACAGCAGTGATGGAGAGGCTGGCACAGGAGTCCTCTGGGGCACTCTCAATGTATAGGGACCAGGCCGGTGGTAGGTGAGGTACCCTGGGTGTTGCAGGTTTAATGTGCCGGTGGCAAGGTCCCTTTTAAGTTCGTGATGCCAGTGCCGGTAACGGTGGCACACCGATTTATAATAGGAATAATTGAGGAACACGATGTTGTGGTGAACCAAAACTTCCTTTTACTGGAAACAATCAACTATTTACAGTCTTTTGTTCAGTTCCATAGGTCAGCAGCAGTCACAAGCAGGCTTATACAAATGGCAGGCACAATGTTCTTGCAAGATACTCAGAGGGTTAACACACTTACAGATCAGGCTGCACTTTTCCTCAGAAATCCTGTCTGTCTTTATCCCAAGGCCCGTACGCCCTATTATTGGCTTTATCCTTGGTTAGGGAAACTTCCTCAGGTATATGTCCTTGCTTTCAAATAAATCCTTCTGCCCTTCAGCTCTCTTGTCTGGCTGGAATATTGGCTCTGCTCTGCTCTGCTCTGTTATGGGAACTTGGTTTCTCTCAGGAGGCAAACCCTCTCCTGGTGGCAACTTCTGAGCTTGCTTTGCTCAGGAACCTCAGGCAGGCTAGACTGCACTCACTAGCCTCCTGGACTACTATCCTCCCCTTTCCTGTCTGGACCTAACTATATTTACTAGGGGTCCCCTAGCTCCCTCTAGTGTCTAGGAGGAGGAACTGCACCCTAACAGGCCTGATACACTGATAAAGCAGGGAAAATGCACATAAAACATAGCAATATACAGTACATTAAAATGTAATGTAAAATACAATGCCACTGTTCCACAGGAGGTGGAGAACAACGTGGCCCAATTGACTCTTGTGTAGTGCCCAACTTTACCTAGTGGGACACTACATTTGTACTGGCCTGCAGTAAAAATGATATCCAATGACCGTCTAATATACCTCCAGCCAAATAATTTATTTTCTGTCCGGTGAATGCCTAATGTTTGGGGCCTGTACTACACTGCGGTCCACATGCGTGAATGCCTAATTTTTAAGGACTGTAATCCCGTGGCCTAAAATAAATGTTTTTCTAGGCTTCAGCAGGGCACATTTCTGAGAATTTTCCTTTAAGACGCATAAAAATGGCCCCTGATTAAAATACATATTTTTTGGGGGGAATTTTTGCCATTGATTCCCCTCTGGTATGTCACTGTCCATGTTGTGGGACGATTTGTGCACTTCTTGTAAGTATTTGGTGGCTGCAAATATGACCTGAAGGTTTTTCAGGTTCGCCTGCCATTAAAGTGAATGGGGCCCACCGCAAACTTGTGGTTCGGGAACATTTGATCCCGTTCGTTCGCGTTCGCAAATCGTCCTGGCCGATGTTCGTTCATCATTAGTCAATGAGGTCAACTCGTGTCCATTGTGTCTATTGCCCATGTGGCTGCTCTCAATAGACAGAAAGTGTTAACATATTTTAGGCCTAGTGAAAATTTCAGGATTTTAACTTTTTTTAAAATATATAGATAATGGGATAAAAATTGTAAAAAAAAAATGTAATTTAAAAATGTGTTTAACATAAAATTGATTTAAACCATAGCTCATTTTCTGATGCCACATTTCCTTTAATCACTGAGAACGCTGAGTAAAAGTTTAAAAAACGGATGCAAAGTAGAACTCTGTTCACATTTTGCCTATGGCTTTCATTAACAATGGAGGCCATAATGGTGAGCTGGATCCATGGTATGATTAATCCCATTGATTTAGAATGGGGTCCTAGGTTTCTATAGAGCTGTGTACATGTGTTGCTACATCGCCACTAGCACGTCCACAATATACATTTCCAATAGCTGTAAGTGCTTTTATTCATTTAAAAAAGTGATTTTATTTATATGCAAATGAGGCTAGTAAAGAACCCACGGAGCTGTTACCAACATTTTAGGAACACAGGCACGCCCACTGTGAAGGCGCCCAGCACCACCCCGCATTCTCTAAATCCCCTCCTTGCTCCCCCAAAGTCACACAGTTGAAGCGCCGTAATCTTGCACATAACAGCTGTCACATACGCAGATCGTTTCCTAAAGCTGATACCAGCACAGGGAAGGAACACCATGCTGGAACTGACATGCGGCGTACTTGTGCATGCGTGAGATTACGGCACTGCATCTGTGTGACCTGGGGGAAGGAAGGAGGGGATTCGGAGGATGTGGGGCGGAGCTGGGCTCCTTCACAGTGGCCATGGCTGGGCTCCTAAAATGCTGGTAACAGCCCCTTGGGCTCCTTACTAGCCTAATTTGCATATATATAAAATCACTTTTTTGACATAATAAAAGCACTCAGAGCTATGGAAAATGTATATTGTGGACGTGCTAGTGGCGATCTAGAAGCACATGTCCTCAGCTCTATAGGCTCAAACTAGCTTACAGAATCCCTTCAACCTATAAATGTAACTGCCTCCCCTGTGAGAGTTCTGAGAAGATCGGATAGACTTGCGGCACGTGAGTCTATCTGACAGGTCTTTCTGTGTTTCCTTTCTGTTTGTTGTTGCTGGCAGGATCCCACCTCTCCACAGGTTCTGCTCGTTATCTGTGAAGAGGCACTATTTAAGTCCGCCTCTTACTGCTGACTTTGCGGTTGATATTTTCCTTCTGGAGTTCTATGCTGGTTGTTTGTGGATCATCTGCTTCCCTCTCGTCTCAAGCTAAGTTCTCATGTTTCTCCTTGGTCTGTGTGTTGTTTCTAGGTCTCAGGGAGACGCTGGTCCCTTCACGGTGGAAGGTACCGCTGTCTCATTCCCCCCTACCTAAGTTAGGGTTTGCGACAGTATCAGCAGGGCATATGTTCCAGCGTATTATTTCTTTCACCATGAGGACTTGCTCATACTGTCAGCAGTCAAGGAGAGGCTCAGGGATTGTTTGGAGGTTACCATTCCCTCTTCCCTAGCTTTGAGGACTAGTCTGTTTATCTGTCGCTGTTTGTTTATTTGGTGTTCCTCTTATCCCCACTTACTGTGACAATAAATGAATGATGCATATGGTAAAAGGGAGATAATCTTGCCCCAGTGTTTGTCGTTCTGCAGGATTTTCTGCATGTTCCTGAAACAGTCTAGTAGAAATCCTGTAGAGATACAATTTCTACTTTCGTCCGGGGCACAGCAGAGAGGATCATGGCTCAGCGAAGGGCGTGGGTTTAACAATCTTTAAGTCCTACTGCAGACAAAGCAGAGGAGGGAAGTGTCAGCCAGTTACCTGACAGCCAGACATAGGACAGTGAGGAGGAGTAGAGGGGACATGACTGAGCTCCCTGGACACACAGAGAAGATGCATTTATCTCACACTTTCAATCATAACATTAGACAGAATGGGAACAAAGGAAGAGAGGAGATACATGTTGTGTGCATTAGGTCCCTTTGATGGAGAGATGCAGAGATTAATAAAAACAAAAAACTTTCAAGGTCAGCAGCGTGTAGCTCATGAAAGAAGCAATGTGTCATGAGGTGGCTTGGTGGGTATATAAGGTGTGTGATAGGCTGTCTGTATGTATATCCCTCATTGCTGTCATAGGTAAAAGGGGCAATTTATCAGAGTTGCAAAAAGGGGCAATTATAAGCTTTTGGGCCAAGGGTGGCAGTATTTCTGAAACGGTGCAGTTTGTGAACTGTTCTTGTGCTGCTGTGGTGAAAGTGTATTGTGAGTGGACAAATGGCACCATTGTGAATAAGCGACATGGAAACTGCAAAGTACCAAGTGCTATTGATGTGAGAGGTAAATGTCTGCTACAAAGTTGCACGAGGGCGGACCCATATGCTACAGTGGAGCAGCTCACTCCCAAAATGAACCAGGCGGCTACCAGACGTGTGTCTAAAACAACAGTTCAGGGAACACTACTGTGTATGGAGCTCTGAAGCAGTCGGATGGTCACTGCACCTCTGCTAACGACGTTGCATCAGCAGAAAAAGCTTCAATTTTCACAGAAGTATCGGAACTGGACCTCCACTGATTGGCACATGGTTGTCTTCTCTGATGAGCCACATTTTCTGCTTCATCAAATGGATGGACGTTGGTGTGTCAGGCAAGAAACATCAGAGAATAAACATCCTGAAACCATTGCTGGAAGAACACAAGCTGGTGGTGGGAGAGTTATGGTCTGGGGAATCATCCATGGGGACCATGGGATCTAACAGCAAGACAATGTGACATGTCACAGACTCACACAACTTGAAATGTCCTACATTGGTTGGAAGAGCATGAACAAGACTTACAAGTACAACCCTGGCCCTCTAATTCCCCAGATGTGAACCCAATTGAACATCTGTGGGACCACCTCGATTGTTGTGTTTGCACTATGGCTCATCCCCCACACACCCTCCAGCAGCTGTGGGATGGACTGCAGTCAGAATGGCTCCACAATAATGTGAATGGACTGTGTATATATGCTCTTCTCCTATCTGTGTTGTGGCTCTTGTTTATAATAGAAACCACAACATACTTCCAGATCCATCCAATGTTGGCCGATGGACCACATTGACTTATAATGCAGGTCCGTCAGGATTCACCAGGGTTTCATCATCTTGAAAGTAAAATAGAGCTTTTGTTGCGTTTTACATTTTTGACAGGAAGCAATAAAAGTTTATTGCTTCCTGTCAAAAATGTAAAACGCAACAACAACACTCTTAACAGAGCCTTCAACGCAGATGTGAACAGAGCCTAACCTAAAAGAGTGTAACGTAAAACAGTGGTTAGTGAAACAATAGATATAACTGAGGTATCAGACATGTCTTATGCTTTTTCTGACACTAGGTGGCAGACGTAATGGTGTTATTCTGAAGTATAAAAGCCAGACTTGGTAATGAAAAGGTAAGAATCAATTAAGATAGCTGGTGATGAAAGACAAAATCTCAGTATTTAATCATCACAGCCAGCTCACTGACAGTTCTCTAAGTTTAATCTATAGTTTATTAAACAGCATACAGAACGGGATCCTTAACCACTTAAGGACCACAGGTTTATACCCCCCTAAAGACCAGGCCCTTTTTTACAATTTTGCACTACACTACTTTCACCGTTTATTGCTCGGTCATGCAACTTACCACCCAAATGAATTTTACCTCCTTTTCTTCTCACTAATAGAGCTTTCATTTGGTGGTATTTCATTGCTGCTGACATTTTTACTTTTTTTGTTATTAATCGAAATTTAACGATTTTTTTGCAAAAAAATGACATTTTTCACTTTCAGTTGTAAAATTTTGCAAAAAAACCGAGATCCATATAGAAATTTTGCTCTAAATTTATAGTTCTACATGTCTTTGATAAAAAAAAAATGTTTGGGTAAAAAAAAAATGGTTTGGGTAAAAGTTATAGCGTTTACAAACTATGGTACAAAAATGTGAATTTCCGCTTTTTGAAGCAGCTCTGACTTTCTGAGCACCTGTCATGTTTCCTGAGGTTCTACAATGCCCAGACAGTACAAACACCCCACAAATGACCCCATTTCGGAAAGTACACACCCTAAGGTATTCGCTGATGGGCATAGTGAGTTCATAGAACTTTTTATTTTTTGTCACAAGTTAGCGGAAAATGATGATTTTTTTTTTTTTTTTCTTACAAAGTCTCATATTCCACTAACTTGTGACAAAAAATAAAAACTTCTATGAACTCACTATGCCCATCACGAAATACCTTGGGGTCTCTTCTTTCCAAAATGGGGTCACTTGTGGGGTAGTTATACTGCCCTGGCATTCTAGGGGCCCAAATGTGTGGTAAGGAGTTTGAAATCAAATTCTGTAAAAAATGACCTGTGAAATCCGAAAGGTGCTCTTTGGAATATGGGCCCCTTTGCCCACCTAGGCTGCAAAAAGTGTCACACATCTGGTATCTCTGTATTCAGGAGAAGTTGAGGAATGTGTTTTGGGGTGTCTTTTTACATATACCCATGCTGGGTGAGATAAATATCTTGGTCAAATGCCAACTTTGTATAAAAAAAATGGGAAAAGTTGTCTTTTGCCAAGATATTTCTCTCACCCAGCATGGGTATATGTAAAATGACACCCCAAAACACATTCCCCAACTTCTCCTGAATACGGCGATACCACATGTGTGACACTTTTTTGCAGCCTAGGTGGGCAAAGGGGCCCATATTCCAAAGAGCATCTTTAGGATTTCACAGGTCATTTTTTACAGAATTTGATTTCAAACTCCTTACCACACATTCGGGCCCCTAGAATGCCAGGGCAGTATAACTACCCCACAAGTGACCCCATTTTGGAAAGAAGACACCCCAAGGTATTCCGTGAGGGGCATGGCAAGTTCCTAGAATTTTTTATTTTTTGTCACAAGTTAGTGGAAAATGATGATTATTTTATTTTTTATTTTTTTCATACAAAGTCTCATATTCCACTAACTTGTGACAAAAAATAAAAACTTCCATGAAGTCACTATGCCCATCAGCGAATACCTTGGGGTCTCTTCTTTCCAAAATGGGGTCACTTGTGGGGTAGTTATACTGCCCTGGCATTCTAGGGGCCCGAATGTG